>NC_068323.1:1634237-1816737 GCF_025860055.1 Xyrauchen texanus
AAGAGGCAGCTACGTCTTCCACATTTTTAAAATTTGGACCAGACACATTAATTAAACTCCCCAATGTTACAATCTTAGATTTGATGCACGCACCATTTAGTAGACCACAAGTATCCAAAATATCCAGACGGGCACCATATATTATGGGTTCTTCCAGTAGCCAAAAAAGAGAATCTGTGCTCTCAGTCCTTTTCAATTTAAAAAGGTCCCATATTCTAAACAGATTTTTGTAAAAAACAGGAAGTCTTGATGTACTGAGTTTTTTGGATCCACCAGGAATAAGTGTTTGTCCAGACAGAGTTCATCAACAGATTTAAGAATAGTGCAGGCCACTGATTTCCAAGCCAAAGTTTCTGAGCTGGTAAGGAAGCGTTGTATAAATTGTAGTCGAAAAGCCGCAGTCCTACTTTGTATATGAACAAGTCCTTGGCCTCCTTCTTCTTTTTTCAGATACAAAATGTTGTGTGGTATCCAGTGTAATTTGTCCCAAAAGAAATCTAATAGAACAGACTGAATTTTCCCAAGTAAGCTAGCTGGTGGATCAATGCAAGCCATCCGGTGCCACAAAGAGGAAGCCACCAAATTGTTGATGACTAAAGTGCGTCCCCTGTAGGATAAATTTGGTACAAGCCATTTCCATTTTTCAAGTCGGCTCTTTAGTTTTTCGACTGTTCCTATCCAATTTTTTGGGCTGCTACTTCGTTACCTAAGAATACTCCCAAATACTTCAGACCATTTCTTGTCCAGTGCAAACCATCTGGAAGATTTGGTACTCCATTTTTCCATTGACCGATCAAAACTGCCTCGCTTTTGTTCCAGTTAATCCTTGCAGAAGAAATTAGGCTAAAATCTTTTAATGTCGTCAAAAGTAAGTCTATATCATTTTGCTTATTTGTCATTATAATAACATCGTCTGCATATGCAGACAGACATAAAGAAGTTTTAAAATTGGGTAAAAACACCCCTTCTAAAACTCTCCTTAAAAACACTTAAAAGCGGTTCTATTGCAAGAGTGTATAATAGCCCTGACAAAGAACAACCCTGTCTTACCCCACCGACACACTTTAAAAGGAGCACATAAGCCACCATTAATCTTCAGTAGACTCTCAATATCACAGTATAAGACTTTAATATAAGCTAAAAATTTAGAATTAAAACCAAAAGCTTGGAGAGTCTTCCATAAATAATTGTGTTCTACGCGGTCAAAAGCTTTTTCTTGATCTAAAGAAATCAATCCTAAGTCAAGACCAAACATATTAGAAACATCAAACATATCTCTAATTAAATGAATATTATCAAAAATTGACCTCTTAGGTACACAATATGACTGGTCAGGATGGATAATTTCAGCTAAAACTTTTCCCAAACGGGTAGCTAGTGTTTTGGACAACAGTTTATAATCGCAACACAACAGAGATACAGGTCTCCAGTTTTTATATCGCTCAATATTCCCTTTTTAGGCAAAAGGGTCAAAACCGCTCTTCTGCAACTCAAAGGCAAAAGTCCTTTGGCTAAACTATCATTGAGAACAATTAGCAAATCTTCTCCAATGATTGACCAAAGAGATTTGTAAAATTCAACAGGGATTCCATCTAAACCAGGAACTTTGCCATTCTCCATGCCCTGTAGAGCTTTAGATAATTCTTCTAAGCCAATAGGCTTTGTAAGTGCCATATTTGCTCTTTCTGACACTTTAGGTAATTTTTCAAAGAAAAACTGTTCTATATCTTTCTCTTCTTTATATTCAGATTTATAAAGATTTTCATAAAAACTGACTGCTCTTTCTCTTATTTCTGTTGAACCTGATAATAAAGATCCAGACTCAGAGAGCAGTGAATGAATAAAACGTTTCTGTCCATTTTTTTTTCTAAGCTGAAAAAATATTTTGATGGAATATCCATCTGTTCTATGGTCTTAAAACGCGATCTAACTAAAGCACCCTGTGCTTTCATCTCTTGTAGGTCAGACAGAGCGGTTTTCTTTAGAAAAAGAGAATCAATAAAAGCTTTATTTCCACCTAGTTGTGCCATATCTTGAAGTTTCAGAATTTCAGTTTCCAGATTTCTCATAGACTTAGCTGTCTCCCTTGTGATATTTTGAGTGTACTGTTGACAAAAAAGTTTGATTTGGACCTTGCCAAAATCCCACCAACTCTGCAAAGAGGAAAAAGAATCTTTTTATTTTTAAAACTTTCCCAAAAAAAGCAAAAGCCTCTTTAAAAGAAGCATCATTTAAAAGAGTGGTGTTAAAATGCCAATATGCACTCCTTGGTGACACAGAATTTAAAAAACACTGCAAATAACTACACTGTGGTCGGAAAAACCAACTGGATTTATTATACAACTCTTAAAAACACTGTGATGATGTTTGAAACTGTAAAATCTGTCCAATCTCGCTAAAGACAATAAATTATCATGGGCGTGAGCCCACGTATATTGTCTTGAAGTCCCATTTAAATTTCTCCAGACATCACATAGGTCATTCTTTTCAATTATCTCACAAAGTCAGCTTACGGGAAGGCATGTGTGGTTCTATGTGGTTGCGATCGATATTTTGTTCAACACAATTAAAATCACCACCAAGGAAAAGATATTCTTCATTACTACATTTATCTAGTGTTGAGCATAAAACATCCATAAAAGCCACTCTTTCTAAAGGTAAAGTGGGGGCATACACACAAATAAAAACCAGAACATATTTTTCAAAAATGGTTTGAATTTTCAAGAGTCTCCCTTTCACGATTTCTTCTATTTTAAAAGAACATGGAGTAAAATTTTTCACGAACAAGATGGTAACTCCACCACTACGTGAAGTTTTATGACTTAAAAAAATACAACCATTCCATTCTTTTGTCCAGTCTGTAGCGTTTTTATCATCACTGTGTGTTTCTTGTAAAAAAGAACATCAAGTTTTTCTGTTTCATTGTTTCAGTACACCTGCATTCTTTTAACTTCATCCCTGGCTCCGTTTACATTTAAGGATGCAATACGGATATCTGCCATGAGTAAAGAAAAAATGAAACAAAACAATAAAAACCAAACAGAAAACCACAACCAGTGAAGATAAAATAATTATACCACTTTGTCATCATTATTGTTCAGTTGATTTTGGATTTTTGCCATAATTTTTTTCAGTCGATATACTTCTGTATCCAGAAAGTAACCCTCACTCATTAAACTCCTAGTGCTTACCACAAACCGTTTCAGGTCTGGGAAGAAATCAACAATCTGTACACCTCTCTGATTTTTTGTCAATTTTAGAAACATCTTAATTTCATCAGCACTATAGTCATCACATTTCCATTCACTCTGTGAAAAACTTGAAACACTGGAGTCAGAAAACTCACTTTCACTGTCAACATTGTCTGTGTCATTCTTTTGTTCTTTTCTTGCTTGTTTTGAATTTTCCTTTCTGTCTTTCTTTTTTCTTTTAACAGGAGTTTTGAAGACATCGTGATCCATGTCTACCTCACACAAATGTACATTGTCTGATAAAGGTTCTATATCAGATAAGCAGTTCAGCGAACTTTTTTGTGTGTCTATTGGTTTTTCTATGACAGTGGATTTTTCAAGCAAGGTCACATTCATTTGATCATCAGCCGTATCATTATTTTCTTTGATCTCAACCATATTTTGAGCGGTTTCAACAATCCGTTCACAAGGCACTGTGTTTATTGTGTGCTTGGCAGACTGTACTGGATTCAAAAGTACTGACACAGAAGAACCAGTAACACACTCTTCTTGCACTGTCTTCTCATCGACTTGTTTCGCGTGTGTACTCTCGTTTTCGGGACAGGCGCGAGCCAAATGTCCGTTTCTTCCACAGCCGAAACATTTTAATGTGTCAGTAGATACATAGACAGTATAATCAAAATTATCAGATCTGACTTTCAGATTTAAATTCAGGTCTGTTCTATTTTCACTCAGGATCATATAAGTGAATCTCCTGAACGACACCACATGTTTGATCAAGTCCGATTTACTCCCGATCGTGATCTTTTTCACTGGAGCAACCAACTTCCCAAACCGTGACAGTTCTTTAGTCAAAGCCTCGTCTTTGATAAAAGGTGGGACATTTGACAAAATTACTTTCTTAGCAGGGGTTGAAAGAGGAAGCACAGGTGTAAAAAGGCCATGAATCACAACTCCTCTTTCTACAATAACATTTGCATTCTCCACAGTGTTTAAAAACAAACAACTGCGTTGCTCATCCTTGATGCTGCAAGAATGCTCTTGTGCCCAACGATCTCACCGATGGCCAAGATACAATCTTCCACACTTGCAGCGGCCACCACTTTAACCCCATGGCGCCGCGTTAGTGAACCGAGTGAATCAACACTTTGGGCTGCCATGCCCCTGGTGATACACCGGTACACCCGTGAAACAATATATAGTTTTATCTACTCAATGCAGATTAAAGGTTTTTTTTTTTTAGAAAATAGCAAAGTTCAAGTAAGGAAAAGCCACAGCGGGCAGAAAAACACTCGAACTCACCGCACACTCTCCACGCTCACTCAGCAACCGCTCACGCATGCGCACGACACACACAGAGAGAGAGAGAGAGAGAGAGAGAGCAAATTGCATACTTTATGCAATTTGTTGTTTCCATTTTAAAAATAAAAAAATAAAAAATAAAAATAAATAAATAGGTATGAATACATTTTAGCCTTACTCCTAAAATAAAATGTTTGCACATTTAAAATAACTTTATACCGTTCTTAATTTATATAATATCATATATAATATACTTTATTTATGCATATATATTGTTACATTTTTAGAATGAAAGATTACTTAATTTAATAATATTTTTTCTGCTAAAAGAATAAACATTTGCTTTTGTAGAATAAAATTATTTAATTGTTTTGTACATTTTTGATCAGTGCATTAATACTTAATGATTAGTGCTGAAATATTTCATAATTAAAAAAATACTTAATTAAATAATTTTTACCCTTACTCGTAAAAGATACATTTATTTAATTTTTTTGCATTTTCAGAATAACATTTATTTATTTATTTACTGACTTTTTAATAATAAATATTAACACACACACACACAAACAGTCGAACACACACAAACAGACGCAGACACATACACACACACACAAACAATCGAACACACACAAACAAACGCAGACACATACACACGCACACACAAACAGACGCACACACACACAAACAGACGCAGACACATACACACACACACACAAATAGACGCACACACACACAAACAGACGCACACACACACAAACAGACGCACACACACACACACACAAACAGATGCACACACACACACACACACAAACAGACGCACACACACACAAACAGACGCACACACACACACAAACAGACACACACACACACACACACACACAAACAGATGCACACACACACACACACACACACACACACACACACCTGGAGCAGTTCCCGCAGTCCTGCAGTATGTTGAATGAGTTGGTGTTGTTGGTGAAGTAAAACTGACTGTTAACCGTCACACAACTGCTGCTGCTTCCTTTACTGTCAGAAAAAATCTCTGCAAACACATCTACAAAACACACAGACATCAGATCCTGACCTTTGACCCTTTACACCAACAATGGCACTGAATCTACAAACCAAACACATCTGAAACATGTCGGATATTGGATAAGATCTATGAAATATGCACAAGATGTAGAAAATATAAAACTTAGCAATCATAGAAACACAGACCTGCAGTGAACCAGCTGCTGTAGATGAGTCCATACAAGAACTGCTGCAGAACAGACCTGAGAGAGAACACTTTGAATTTAGCACACATAAATAACATTATAGAGAGAAGACATATGACAAATGTTGCACTGAAATAATTAATGTCTCACCACGCCGCTGCTGACGTCCACCACGCCAGACTGACAAAATCAGTAATGGAAGGCTGAAATACACAAAATATAGAGAGAAAACGACTTTAACCCCGAATATTTCATCACTGTATCCAAATCAAACCTCACGTCTGGATTGAATGAATCAGTTCTTTCTCACCACGTAGAATGGTCTGTGTGCGGCTCCCGTGTGGCTGCTGGCCGTCGGTTCACATGCAGTCTGGTACTGAAAGGTCTGATGACGAGCGTAGATTGAGTTGTTATAGAGGGCGAACATTAGATACGGGTCCACCTCGCCGAAGAACAGACCCACCTGACACAGACAGACACTTTCAACACTTGATTCTCGTCTTCATTTTATTTCCTCTAAAAGGAATCGAATGTGAAAATGCTTTAACTACAAAAGATATTGAGATCAATCATGACCATTCATCGGATTAATCGCAATTAATCGCATATCAATATTGGTCGAGAAAGGACCAGAATAAAAATTATTCAATATTTAATGAATAAAGCATTGATTAAAAATCATAAAAAATTGGTTCTAGAAGGCAACGTATTATTTAGTATTATTTGCAGTTGAATATGTAAATCTGTCTGGAATCGTTTGATAAAAGTTGAGTCATAAACACAGAGTTTTGGTCACTGTGTCATGTTTAACATAATTTGAAACTTATGGGGGTCTGGGTATTTCCGCGAGAATTAACGCTGACTATCACCGCTGGAGTCGTGAGTTTGAATCCAGGGTGTGCTGAGTGACTCCATTCAGGTCTCCTTAGCAACCAAATTGGGCCGGTTGCTAGGGAGGGTAGAGTCACATGGGGTAACCAAATTGGGCCAGTTGCTAGGGAGGGTAGAGTCACATGGGGTAACCTCCTCGTGGTGGTGATTAGTGGTTCTCTCAATGGAGCGTGTGGTGAGTTGTGTGTGGATCGTGGAGAGTAGCATGAGTCTCCACATGCTGTGAGTCTCCGCGGTGTCATTCACAACGAGTCACGTGATAAGATGCGCGGATTGACGGTCTCAGAAGCGCCGACAACTGAGACTCGTCCTCTGCCACCCAGATTGAGGCGAGTAACTGCGCCACCACGAGGACCTACTAAGTAGTGAGAATTGGGCGTTCCAACATTGGGGAGAAAAGGGGATAAAACGTAAGTGTGGTTGCCATTGTTGCCTGTGAAGCTGGAGTTGCGTTTACTGCCCCCTGCTGAAAACACAAAAGTGCTACTTCGAGCTTGATACTTCGAGTGTTTACCTTCTTCCAGTGATCTCTCTGATTGGACATCACCAGAAATCCACCGTCATCAATCAGATAACAGAGTAAATCCTGCAACAAACACACCTCATCATCATCATCATCATCATCAGCATCATCAGCACTAATCGACGTGTTGAATAACATGTTTGTTGCGTGTGTCGAGTTCTGTGTGTGCATGTTTTCTTACGTCGCTGTTCACTTCACAGTCCATCTCGCAGGATCTCGACGGTCCACACTGCACACAAACATCTCATCACAACGACAAATAGTGTAGAGTATTCTCATTTCCAGAAGCTACTGTTAGAAATCAGTGTTGTACCTTCTGTGAGGCCTGTCTGCTGTCCGAGACGTTACTGGCGAGGATCTTGAACTTGTCGACCCACGCTCTAAATCCAGTTTAACACCAACAACTGACCACAGACACAGAAACACAAGATAAACAGCATGAAACAGAGAGAACGTCCCGACCAAAAGCAGAACACAGAAGGACAGAACCGGACTACCGTACGCTGAATTGATCTGTCTGTAGAGTCAGTAACTTAAAAAACACAAAGATGTGTATTTTTATATCTGGAGAAAAATGCACCTGTGTTTCAGGAAGGAAACACACACACACACACACACACACACACACACACACACACACATGTTGTGTTTCCATGTTTTATGGGGACTTTCCATAGACATAATGGTTTTTATACTGTACAAACTTTATATTCTATCCCCTAAACCTAACCCTACCCCTAAACCTAACCCTCACAGAAAACTCTCTGCATTTTTACATTTTCAAAAAACATAATTTAGTATGATTTATAAGCTGTTTTCCTCATGGGGACCGACAAAATGTCCCCACAAGGTCAAAAATTTCGGGTTTTACTATCCTTATGGGGACATTTGGTCCCCACAAAGTGATAAATACACACACACACACAGACACACACACACACACACACACACACACACTCTCTCTCACACACACACACACACACACACACACACACACTCTCTCACTCACACACACACACACACACACACACACTCTCTCTCACACACACACACACACACACCTGCAGGTTTCATGGTTTTTCCTCCGATTGTGACCTCAACAGCGGTTGTGACGAGAATTCCCACCGTACCGTTTTCAGAGATCAACAGATCATCCATTGCTTGATGAGAAAATCAAAGATCAGCTGAACGTTATTTACTCTTTGAACAGGTGAATATCACACAAACATGTCTGCATTTCTTTTGATGACTTATTTGAATTAAGTGCAGTCTATAATGAGCCTAATTTACATACAAAAGGACGTTTTATGCTGAAAAGGTTGACAATAGCTGGTTTTCCATCCATGTGTTTTTATGCAAATTTTGGGATATCACACAAAACAAAATGCACATAAAAAAAACCTGATATTTTTTATGCTTTTTATTGCAAACGCTTCATAATTACATTAGCACGTGTGATTTATGATAATGACGAGGACTCACAGGTGCGTGTCGGCGCTCTGAACATGTAACCCTTGTTATCCAGACTGCGACGATAGAAGTTTGAATTCAGAGGCTCGGGGTCTTCATCCCATGATTCAGCAGCCCTGAAACACACAACAGAACGATCTACATCATCACAACACAATACACTTCACATTTGATGAAAATGTCCTTTCAATGCACAAGAGGGCAATCCCTAACACACACTGATTGGATTAGATATTTGATTAAGTTATTTAAACATATTTCTTCTTCTAAAAACACAATGTCTTGCTGTACTATTTGCTGTCTTTTAATATCGCCATTATCGTCATGATGCATCGCTTCCGCCTCATCTTTGTTATTGTGATCAAAACTACTGTTGGTCTTGATTTTAATGAGTAATTTCATAGACAACAATAACACTGTCGACTGCAGCTGTCACTCACATATTGGGGTAAACACGTGTGACGCCTCCATTGGTGGATGCAAACAGCGCCAGGAACCCATACCTGCAGACGTTACATTCATCCAATCAACAGCTGAACCTGTAATATTCATCTATAAACTGCGCTCAGATGCGCCTGATCTTACGTGTTCAGGTCTTTATTCTGCCAGACCCGTGTGGCGAGCAGCCAGAGGATCCCAGAGTCCAGAATCAGATTATGAATCAGACCCTGATCACCTGAGTCAAACACAAACATTCAATCACAAGCTTTTCACAATCATGGATATAGATGTTTCATGTGGACAATAGTTTTCAATAAAATAATCCTTACATTTCAGATGATGAGATGATATAAAATGTTATTATGCTTGTTATCAGCGCTGTAATATTTCATTATCAAATATTACTTCTTTGCCACTGTAATATTTCATTAATATGCAATATTTTGTTATCTTTGCTGAAATATTATCAAATGTTGATATCAGTATTGATATTTAATCATCTGTGCTGTAAAATTTACTGATAATTTCTGTAATATTTAATGATCAATGCTGAAATATTTCATAATTAAATATGTCACTATAAATGCTGAAATTGCTTGTTACCAGCACTGATATTTAATGAGCAGTTCTGTAATATTTATTGATCAGTGCTGAATATTTAATTATCAATGCTGTAATATGTAATGATCAGTGCGTTAATATTTAATGAGCAGTTCTGTAATATTTAATGAGCAGTTCAGTAATATTTAATTATCAATGCTGAAATATTTAATGATCAGTGCTGCAGTATGTAATGATCAGTGCTTTAATATTTAATGAGCAGTTCAGTAATATTTAATTATCAATGCTGTAATATTTAACGATCAGTGCTGCAGTATTTAATGATCAGTGCTTTAATATTTCATTATAATCAATTAAATATTTCAGTATAAATGCTGCAATACTTTGTTACCAGTGTTAATATTAAATGATCTGTGCTGCAATATTTAATGAGCGGTCATGTAATATTTAATAATTAGTGCTATAATATAAAATGATCAATAATGTCATATATAAATGAATACTGTCATATTTAACAATCTGCTGTAATATGTAATTCATTTGTAATGTATTGTGTTCCTCAGGTCTGCAGGTGACCGTTACTCACAGTCTTCAGATTCAGGTGTGATCTCCACCATCAGAGACAGAAAATCAGCCAGAAACTGTGTGTTATTCTCCGCCAACTGCAGACGCTTGCAGTATTCCCTACAGACACAGAGACAGACCACACGTATATTTACAGTAAAACACTCATGATAACTACAACATTTAGAAAATGATGTTTGTTTACGTGTGTACCTGGGAGCTAGAAACACATGACCCGCAGACACAAAAGAGTTTGGCAGCAGAGACTGTAGATCTGTGACCAGAGAACAAGAAATTAAGGAGAAGATGTGCTAAATGTGTCCATCTGTTCTTCTCCTCACAGACATGAAATCGTCCTTGTGTATTTAATAAACACTCACACTGCAGTTGTAGCATGACATCACTGAGATCAGCCTGGATGTAATATTCACAGTATGGCGGCAGTACCAGTCCCAGACTTTAGGGGGCACACATGAGATATATGACAGTAAAAACATCAAACTGTGAGTTTAGCATGTTACACGTCAAATGTTATGATCTGATCGGCTCAAGTCATACCTGTAATCTGTGTTGTTAATGGGAGTCCATGCATACATCCGCACGACTTCATCAATGTAGCGCTGCAAGAAGTTGTGAGATTTATATAGTGTGCAAGATTAGGATAAGTGAATCCCAAATCATTGATGGACAAGTGCAGGGAAGTCATTTGGAAGCAGACAATATTTGGCATGTTTAACAGAATTTCAACAACGGCATCAGTTATTTTTGGGGCTTAGTATAAATGTAGATCTTGTAATCTGTAATCTGCCATTTTTAGAAAGTCATGTCCTACATATCAGACATGTCCTAGTTTCATATGACACTTTAAGAGCACGCACGCAGGCACACACGCACGTGCACGCACACACACACACACACACACACACACACACACACACACAGTTACCTCGTCCATTGATTTAACAAGAGTTTTGATGGTCATTTCCCCCGATCTGCCATCGATCATTTGCCGTCGAATCTGTCAGGTAAAAAGTGTTGAGATGTTAAAGTATAGTCCCTGGGCTTCTGCTGGATTAAGATAAATTATTTGTTTCAGATTAAGACAAATTATATCAGCCGCCCCTGAAAACAGCTGCAAGCTTCATATTTCACAGGATAAATAAAGTCAGTGATGTCGCCCACATTCAAAGAATGATTCATGTATCACAAACACAGAAAGTGAACATGAGAGTTCAGAGGAGGCGAAACACAACTTGTTAGTTTTTAAAACACAATTAACCATATAAGGTCCAAGACCTTCCCAGGCATTTGTGATTGTGAGTGTGTTTGTACCTCTTGTTTACTGCTGTCTTCTACTTCTGCGTCCAGGAAGTCCAGAGTTACTGGTTCAGGCAGATCCTCGTCCTACAGAGAGAAAAAATATTGAAAAAAAACCTACAATGCATTAGACTGGAACATTCCTTTATGTTGTCAGTTAAAGCAGTTTAAATCAGCTGTCTGAATGTGTGTGTATCGTTCTCACACCTGAGGCTGCAGGTTTGGATGCAGCAGCACGTATCCATTGGGGTCAATGGCAAAGATGTAGCCGTTAGGACCCAGCTACACACACACACACACACACACACACAGAGAGAGAGAGACAGTGATTATGTTTTCTTTTTCTAATAGTTAAATTGGTAAAACACTGCTGTGAAAATGAGACTTCACCTTGAATTGTGGTGCGAGACTCTTCAGCTCGTCCAGCTGAACATCAACCCCCATCACACCGAGAATCAGCTGATTCTGAACACACAAACAGAGCAGATGTTATTGATCTGTTATATCCATCTGATGTGATGATCCATCATTGATCGTGTGTTACCTGAGAGTTTCCATCGACCGTGAGATTAAAAACAGGTATCGTACCAGTCACCACCAGACCAAGACCCTGAGAGTCAAACACAACACACACACACACACACACACACACACACTCATCTTACACACTTTTCATCCTTCAGTTTGAAAAGAATCTCTTGTAATATTGACTAATATTCATAGATAGAGAAAATGCCTCTCACCAGAGCATCCTGATAGACGTTCGTCCACTGAACCTGTTTCGCACTCCTGCCCGCCAGAACCATCGGCCGACCCAACACGTCCAGATATTCCTGTCAAACACACACACACAATTACCATCAATGTAACGCAGTATTTCATCTTTCATTTAATACCTCATTTAATTGGCCTTTCCTACTCGTGGCATTTGTAACCACCACAGCAGCCAAATGGGGGCTCTGGACAGGTGCGAGGGGCTGGTAACCTCTCCACCTTTTCAATTAACTACCACAAAACTACGATGCCAAGAACTTATTAAGCTTGTGCCGGAGACACCGGGGGGACAGGCATCTATGATGTCTCCTGGCCAAACCCCATTTAACGGAGCCAGGAGACTGAATACATACCCTCTGGGCTCCTCCAGAAACAACAAAAAACACATTGGATGGGCACGTGGAATGTTAGAATGCTCACTGCGGAGGAGAGGCTGCCACTCCTCTATCGGGAGCTGGACCGGTACTGCCTGGATATCTGTGGTATTCAGGAGGTCCGGTGGACCGGTTCTGGCTCCTGCCAACATGAGGGGTGGTCAGACCTCTACTCGGGGCAGGAGACTGCCAAACAACAGGAAGTGGCTCTTATTCTGAACAAAAGAATGAAGGGGGTGTGGGAGCATGGTGGTGAGGTGTGGGAAGCTGTAAGCCCCAGGATACTTTGGGTTCGACTTCCCATCAACCAGAGTCGAGGAGTGGTGGTCGTGGTTACTTATGCACCCACTGAAGACGAACATCCATGGAGGGATGCAGGCAAGACAGATGCGTCAGATCTCCTGTCACAGGTGCTAGCTAAAGTGGCCCCTCGGGATAGAGTCATCTTGTTGCGTGATTTCAATGCCCGAGGTGGTCAGGATGCTAGCACCTGTTCTGGAGTGATTGGAAGAAATGGGCCAGATCAGCTCAATAATAACAGCAGGGGGCTACTAGATTTTTGTGCAGCGCATGGGCTTGTATTTACCAACATGCTGTTCCAGTGCATCCACACCACATAATGGATGCATGCCGGGTCCAAGCAAGAACATTTGCTGGAATACATAGTGAAGGAACATCAGCTGCGGGCACATGTCCTTCACACCAGATCTGACCACTGACCATCGACTTGTCATCTGTAAGATGCACCTGCCATTCTTCCACTCCAGTAATGGTGTACACCCAGGTCCCCATTCAAACCCTTAGTGGCATGGTCTCAGCTAGCTGTAGAAAGATTTCATCATCAGAATTTCATCATCGCCTGCGACTGGGTTTGGCATCGTCCCCCAATCCTACAGATGTTGAGGGGAAATGGGTGAGGTTTAGGACTGTGGCTCATACAGCTGCAATGGCTGCTTTGGGGTACACGATCCAGACCTCCCAAAGACCCTGGCTGACAGAGGAGGTGTTAAAGCTGGCTGAGAAAAAGCAACAGGCTCACTTTCATCAGCTACAGCATCCCACGTCGGAGAATGAGGAAACTTACCGCAGACTTCACTCTGAGGTTCGGAGAGCCGTGAGGCGCTGCAAGGATAGGTGGTGGTCGAGGGTCGCTGAGGAGATGGAGATCACAAATTGCTCTTAATAACATAAAAAAGTAACCTGCAGTGCCACACCTATTACCATCATTAGGGGAAAGAACGGTCATCCAATCTTCAACCCCCAGGAACAGGTATGCAGATTTGCTGAGCATTTCTGTGAGGTCCTGGGGGAGGGAAAATCCCTCAGCCAGGAAAATAACGTGGGACAAAGTGGGGATGAACCTGCCGAGGCTGCGGTGCCTCAAATATTGTAGGAAGAAGTCACCCCCTGTGGGTGGTTGGCTGAGGTCTTAAAGAAGGGGGACCACACAGACTGTAACAACTACAGGGGAAGCTAACTCCCCAGTGTGCCAGGAAAGGTCCTGGCAAGGATTATTAAAAATAGGCTCACTAGGCATGCTTAGGAGAGGCTTGTGGAGCCCCAATGCAGTTTCAGGAATGGGCAGTCCTGCACAGATGCCAGAAAAACCAGGAATTCCAAAAAAACCTACATCTCTGCTTTATTGACCTGGTCAAGGCCTATGATACCATCAGTGAGCTCCTTCGGCAGGAAAGGCTGCATTGGCTAGGCCATGTAGCCGCATGCCCAGGCAACGCATGCCTAAACAGCTTTTGTTCAGCTGAATTGAGGGGGCTAAACGGGCGCAGCACGGGCTGGAGAGGAGATAGAGTGATGTGGTACAGGAGGATGTGGAGCTGAGTGGACTTGCCGCTGACTGGTACCAACGGTGTCAAGATCGGCCTCTGTGGAGGAGGCTCGTGAAGGATGCTACTGGGCAGTTGGAAGTATTCGCCCTCCAACAACAACAGAGGGCGGAGGAGAGACGCTCACAACAACGAGCGGAGCACCGGATGGCTAAAGCTCAGTAAGTTTGCACAGTAGGGGGGCACAGGTGGTCCATCAGCCAGTCGTCTCAGTCAGTCAACCCATGGCATCTGGGCTTGCCCCATGACCTCCTGCCAGCGGGCTTTCGACCACTTCACGTGGCCTCAAGGTGCACATAGCCTGGCACAAGAGTCGTGGTGATGTCACCACCACTTAGTGGTGAATGGTGGTTGTTGTTGTTGTTATGTGTGTGTGTTTAAGTTTGTGTGTATGTGTGTGTGTTTGTTTGTGAGAGAGTGAGAGTATGTGTATATGTGTGTTTATGTTTGTGTGTATGTGTGTGTTTGTGAGAGAGTGAGAGTGTGTATATGTGTGTGTGTGTGTTTATGTTTGTGTGTGTGAATGTCTGTCTGTGTATGTTTGCGTGACTCACCTGGGTGTTGATCCGTATCGCACAGATGGAGCGGATCTCATAATAGTATCCTGCCGAGAGAGACAGACAGACACACAGAGAGAGAGAGACATTAAGTGAATTGTCACATATAATGACAGTATTATTTAAACACTGTATAAATTCACTCGATCATCACAGTTTGAGCTTGTTTATCACTCATATATTTAAAGCTAGCCGCATTTTAAAAGGAACAATCCCGCCGTGTAATTTTACCCTTATTAGCACATGCGATCCACTGCAGAGGAGTGACATCATAATTGTGCTGCCCCACAGAGAACGTGAAGACACGGACCTGCAGAGAGACACATCCAACAATTACTGCAGGAAATTACACAGTAAAGCAGCTGTTCCACTGGAGACACGGATAATTACTGTATTAGGAACAAAGACTTCCAGAGACATTGGACTGGAGAACACGAGAGCCGGCAGACACTGAATACTGATTATAGATCATATGTAGTGTTGCAGCAATGACTTTCCACTTATTTGTGATTACTTGATAGATCTAATTATTGTTCAATTATCATCTGATGGCAGTTATTTGATCAACCATGATTATTTGAGATGACCGCGACTTCATATATTGCAATAATTATTTTTAATCGATTTTAGCACATTTAGGCAAATCTAGAAATGTTTTCTGCGTTTTTTTTCTGGTGTTATTGGGCTTATGGGTTTAATCAAAGAACTTTAAAATCGTGTTTTAAACTGAAGAAATTAGGACATAAATATTTTACTATTGCATAATATTAAATAATATTATAATATAATGCAAGGATTAAGGTGGTTGATATAATGCATATATTTAGTGTCATTGATTATATAAAACATTATGTGTTAAAATATTCATGCAATTAATAACGCCACCTGGCAAATTCCATAATAAAGATATGGAAATAAATCAAACAATATATTGAATTATATAGCCACTTTATTCTCTGGTGGTTGCTATGCAGTTGTTCGGATGCTCTAAGTGGTTGCTAGGTAGTTGCTTAGGTGTTGTAGGTGGTCGCTTGGTGATTGCTAGGCAGTTGCTTGGGTGCTCTGAGTGGTTTCTAGAGCATTGCTTGGTAGTTTTTAGGGTGTTCTGGGTGGTCGCTCATAGTTGCTATGCAGTTGCTAGGGTGCTCTGGGTGGTGGCTAGGCAGTTGCTAGGGTGTTCTGGGTGGTTGCTAGGTGTTCTTGTATGGCTAGAGTTGTTAGGGTACTCTGAGTGGTTGCTAGGCAGTTGCTAGGGTGTTGCAGGTGGTCGCTTGTTGATTGCTATGCAATTGCTAGGTAGTTTTTAGGGTGTTCTGGGTGGTCACTCAGGTTTGTTAGGCAGTTGCAAGGGTACTCTGGGTGGTTGCTAGGAAGTTGTTAGGGTATTCAGGGTGGTTGCTAGGCAGTTGCTAGGGTATTGTAGGTGGTCGATTGGTGATTGCAAGGCAGTTGCTAGGGTGCTCTGATTGGTTGCTAGGTAGTTGTAATCCATCCATCATGTCTATTCTAATAAAGGTGTTAGATGACGTTATACTGCTGGTGTGTTTCTGACCGTTTTATTGGGCCAGTTGTACTGCTCAAAGATGTCCTGAGCTCGGTCTTCTCCTCCATCAGTAAACAACATGATTATTTTATTACAGTTCGCTCGAGGTACATTCGTCTTCTGGGAAAGAGAGAAAAAGACAATTATAACTGTGAGAATGCTAGTTACAGCTAGTTACATTGTTGTGATGTGTTTCGACTCACGTTGAGCAGCTGGTTGAAGGCGAAATGAAAGCCGGATTTATAATCTGTTGTTCCTTTGGCTTGCATCTGCTGAATGGCTTCTTTAAAGATCTTCTTGTTGCGAACGTTTGCCTGAACCAGATGCCGAAAACATGGCACCACCGCCTCCGCCTTCTCATTAAACTGACGGAGAAAGAAACAGATGATATACATTTCAATTAGAAGTTATAATGACACTCGTTATCTATAATCCAAAACACATGCTGCGATCAGTGACTGCGGTGCAGCACAACTGACCCTGGCGACGTTGACGTAATCATCGTCAGAAAGCGTGTCGAGCATCTCGGCGACTGGCGCTTTGATCAGTTTGAGAGTGAGACCGCTAACACTGCCACTCCTGTGAGGAGAAACACGTTATGACTGTAATAAAACACACAAAAATATATTTGAAAACAATCACAGACACTCACACGTCCACGAGGATGACCATGTCTTTGGGTGACGATGCTCCTTGAATATACCTGAGAAAAACAGCGACACAAGCCTCAGTTTCAAGATCAAAGTGTTCACACGTGAATCTGAGCCTTTGTTAAGTCACTCCTGTAAAACATGCATTGACCAATCACAGCCTGGAAAGATATTTCCTGTTGCCCACATATAGAGAATCAATGAACACTCTAGAAAAGTTCAGAGAAAAGAGAGGAAGTTGTTTACCAGGGTCTCCGTCGTACATCGTACAGGTCAATCTTATCTGGCGCTCTCCATGGAGCCGCTACAGGAAAACATGTTTTTAAATCAAGTGTTACATAATGTGAAGCTGTTTCAGCATTGATGTTTACTGTTTTATTTCAAATCAATACTCTTATCTTGTTGTTTGCATTCATCAAGTTTCAAATAAAAAGAGAAAATAATGACATTAGATAAAGTGCCTTCCATTTGTACAGGATTTAAATCAGTGAACTACCCCAAAATACTATAACTGTAGCTATAACCATGTGCTTATTTAACAAATCATTTGTTAGCAGCGCTAACAGTGCTTCTGGACAGTGATGATGTACGGCTTCTCCTTTACATAGTAAAGTCTTAGCTTGTATACATTAACTGTATACATAACAGGATTTTGAATACAGTGGTATATGTCAGGTGACAGGTTACCTGGGTAATATCTCGTGACTCCCGTGGCGCTCCCAAACGCTTGCCAGAGGAGCGACGGGTCGTCTCTACTGTTCTCCATAAAAACTCTCTCTAATGCCTGAGTCCAGTTGAGCTCGTTCAGAATCACTGGAGCTACACATCAGAGACACACATGAAATCTCTGATATTGTGCTGTAATAACTGATGTAATAACATTAGTCTGGTGTCTCACCTCCTTTATAGATGTCCGTTGGGATCTGTACCGCCGTGTGAGAGTAATTCACATGGTTTTTAAAGTTTGAGTCGTAAACAAAATCCAACTTCAGCGACATTTGAGAATCAATGTCTTCACCGTCCTGTCGTGAGCAAACATTACACATAATCACAAATATTCAAATACACACACAAACATTTAATATAACGCCATCATTTTAGCTTGAGTCTGAACTTCAAAATCATTGTCATGTTCATTTATTTTACACACATAGGAAACATTACAGATTGAACAAGATTATTTTTTCATATTTTATTAAATGAGTGAGAAATATGTAGATTCAGACGTTTTTTACTTTAATGTTTTAGTTACCAGTATCCAAACAGAAATGTCGTATGAAAGTGAATTTCCAGTAAACACAAAAGGAAAGCATCATTTAATAATGTAATAGATTGGGGCCCTTCATTAAATGGGCCACATTTTTAATATAAAACCTACAATAATTATGAGATATGTTTGGCAGAACAAATCTGATCAAAATCTCTATGATTTGTAACATTCATCTAATAAACGTTTTTAATGTATGCAATAAAGTGATCCATTATTGACTCACATAGTCCATCTCTGCTTTAGAGTTATAATATTCAATATTCTCCTCCTGAAATAAACACACAGAAACACACAAATACAAAAATAAGATCCTTAAAATTAATCATAATAAATTTAATTACCCAAAAATAGAGGTAGACCAATATATCGTTTTTTAATTACCGATTAATCGCGTTGCGTTTTGAAACTATCGATTAGCGGCAAAAAACGGAACAGATCTTTTTATTTGCTATATTTCAATCATTCATCTTTGACAATGTATATATATATATATATATATCTTTTTTATTTTCTCCCCAATCTGGAACGCCCAATTCCCAATGCGCTCTAAGTCCTCGTGGTGGCGTAGTGACTCGCCTCGATCCGGGTGACGGAGGACGAATCTCAGTTGCCTCCGCGTCTGAGACGTCAATCCGCACATCTTATCACGTAACTTGTTGAGCGCGTTACCATGGAGACGTAGCACGTGTGGAGGCTTCACGCTATTCTCCACGACATCCACGCACAACTCACCACACGCCCCACCGAGAGCGAGAACCACATTATAGCACCCACGAGGAGGTTAACCCATGTGACTCTACCCTCCCTAGCGACCGGGCAAATTTGGTTGCTAAGGAGACCTGCCTGGAGTCACTCAGCACGCTCTGGATTCAAACTCATGACTCCAGGAGAGATAGTCAGCGAATCCATATTCATCCTCGCTTCAATGCATATTTTGTTTTTTTGATTAGATAATCCAGTGTTAAATGCTAAATTGAAGCGATGCAAAGAAAAAATGTGACCTTATTCTTCATTTAACCTCATCTGTTGAAATATATATATATATACAACACAAATGTATTAAATAGCCTTCTTGACTATAGAGCACTATAGAGCCAAGTCTCAGTCATTCAAAATAAGAGAGTGTTTTGGCCTTTTTTTATGGTTGAAATTTGCATAAAATCTTTTTAATAAAATGTTATTTGATTTTGGTCGAACAATAAACTGCATGAGTGATTTATTATTTTATTTTGGGCTGCAAAGAAAGACAAAGTTTTTTTTTATTTCTTCTTCCGATTAATCGGTTTTCAACCACCTTAGTTATCGGTATCGGCCAAATCTACAATCGGTCGACCTGTAACCGGAAAACAACATTCAAACATCATCCACGCAATGAAAACATCTCATTTAATAAGTAATTCACTTTTATAAATGTCTTTTCACAGTGTGTCCCAAACATTAAACTAACGAGCTGAAAATAACATTAATATAACATAAATAACAACATTATGATTTAGATTAAACGAGTGACGTCACATCTGATAAACTGACCTTGAGTCCATCCTGCCAGTGATGATCTTTCTGCAGACGCTCCGCTTCACTCGCCAGTTTCTAATGGAAAACAAACCATCAACGTTCATGATAAACCAACAGTGTGTGTGTGTGTGTGTGTGTGTGTGTGTGTGTGTGTTTTACCTCAAGAGCTTTGCGTTTCTTGGCCAGCAGTCTCTCGATGTCTGTTGCGACATTCTCTACGATGTCTCGTGGGTTATTTCTGACCACACTGAACTGTCTTCTCTTCTCATTGTAGATCTACAACAACAACAAAACACACTGAAATTCAACAAACATCAGACCTGCATACTAAAGTCTGTAAAACAGAACAGTGCACTTCCTCTCAGCATTGACACACTAAAAATAGCCTCAGATTTCAGAGTTCCCTTCATGTTTTAACGAGTGTTTCTGCTGTACTCCAGCGGTTTGACAGAAGACGCGCCTCATTAACCTGCATTAACTGCAGAACAACATGGATCATTACTGCAACATCACAAACACACACTCACTCACAGTTTCTACAGTATCATTACAATCTCTGTGACAGATTTCACATGTTTGACACACACACACACACACACACACACACACACAGTCTTACCCCTTTGAGTTGTTGAGCTCCGCTGATGTGCTGCAGGACTCTGTCAATCTCCTGTTCAATGCGTCGAGCCCAGTGCATGATCCTACACACACACACACACACACACACACACACACACACACACACACACACACACACACACACACACACACACACACACACAGTCTTACCCCTTTGAGTTGTTGAGCTCCGCTGATGTGCTGCAGGACTCTGTCAATCTCCTGTTCAATGCGTCGAGCCCAGTGCATGATCCTACACACACACACACACACACACACACACACACACACACACACACACACACACACACACACACACACACACACACATTAAACTCAGACTGTGATGTATATTTCACTAATTACAGTTTAATAACATTTTACTGCATTACTGTCACAATTACACACCATAAACACACAAAATCAATCAGTGTTATCATGAAACATCAGCGGATATCAAACCCTGCATGAGGTCTCAAATCATTCAAATTTTGACGAACTGGTCCTTTAAATTGGTTAATTTTATAATTAATAAATTTTAGTCCATTTTAATTGGACTAAAATGGCGAATTAATTTTAATTGTCAAAAATAAAAATTTCGCTGACGATAATGTGCAAACTGACGAAACGTGTCATACTGTAACAGACAACATTTTAATGAAATATTTAATCAAGCAACAATGTAAATTTTTACAGTTTTTTGTTTAGTTATTATTATTTCATTTATTTTTGTAACGAAAATTTCATTTAAATTTGTTAATTTTATCATTCATTAATTTTGGAATTATCTTGAATAAAATTGTGAATACTTTTAATAGCCAAAAATAATTTTGTTGACTGATAATCTGCAAAATAACCAAATCGTTCAAAAATTATTTTTACGTTTTAGTCATTATTTATTCATTGATTGTACTTTCAATTTCTTAATTTTATAATTCATTCATGTCAGTCAAATAATTGTAGTTGTAAAAAATATCAATATCACGTCCCCAGTAAGGTCTCCTTAGCAACCAAATTGGCCCGGTTGCTAGGGAGGGTAGAGTCACATGGGGTAACCTCCTCGTGGTCACTATAATGTTGATCTCGCTCTCGGTGTGGCGTGTGGTGAGTTGTGTGTGGAGGCAGCAGATAATAGTGTAAAGCCTCCACATGCGCTACATCTCCGTGGTAACGCACTCAACAAGTCACGTGATAAGATGCCCGTAATCACTACACCACCACGAGGACTTAGAGCGCTTTGGGAATTGGCCGTTCCAGATTGGTGATAAAAAAAAACACAAACCAAAAAAACCTTTAATTATCAACATGACGTTTGTTTTCATCTTGTCTTCATTATAGTCAACAAACATTTTCATCATTCATTTTATTGACAGGATAAAAACTGACACTGAGTTTCAATGTGACTTTTGCAGTTCTTTGTGTTTACTGGATCATTTAAAAATAGATTTAAACGATTGAACTGTTTAGTGTATAGATGTCTCCAAACATCCGAGATCTGATTGTAGTTAAATGGTGAAGTGCTCAGAGAACAACGTCTGGCCAATGAAATATATAAACCACAACATCTAGAGAAACATCTTTCACTTCATAACTTTCTGTTACAGAAACCGTGTGTGCGGTTCAACCCGGCAGTCTGTTTCCACGACAACAGATCTGTATGTGACTGCAGCTCCATTATATTATATAAGTTCAGGATGTTTAACAGGTGTAACCTGAAGCTAATTCAATCTTACAGGATCACGAGAGGATCATAATTAATCATTCATGTTGAGCATTTAATAATCACTCAAATGGTTAATTATGTTGTTGACATCTAATGGATGATTTGAGATGCATGAAATGTCAGTGACCGTATCAGTGTTGTGCATTCGCATTTCCTACAATTATTTCATCTGATTTGGCTGATTTTGGAAGCAGATGATATCAGTAACAGATAAACCTGCTGTCAAAAGTACTAAAAAGTGTCCGTCTACTGTACACTAATGTGAGGACTGATGTCATTTGAATGGGGTTTTTTGGGAGTAATTATCAGGTATTAACAGCAAAACTGTCTATAATGGGACATTTTGAAAAAGGGGTTTAAACAGCATGTTTAGCAGCATGTGTTACACAATATGTGGAGGTGAGATTGTATCAGGGTGTGTGTGTGTGTGTGTGTGTGTCAGAGTGATTCAGGCGATCTGATACACTCTCAACATCTAATCTGAGCATGCCCAGAGTCTCACACACACACACCGCTGACATCTTCCCTGCAGCCCATTACCTGACACACACACTCTCTGGAGAGAGAAAGGGAGAGAGATACATTGAAATAAGGGTCGCTTTGACCTATATTCTCTTTCACACACACATCAGTATTAAACTACAGACAGATACTGTAGATCCTTTACTATCACATGCCAGATGAATATTAGTGATGGCCTGGATTTTGAAACCTCACATGAAACGTTATGGAAATGAGTTTTACTTATGTGTAAATTGGTGTAATGCTGTAGAAATTAAAGCTTGTTCTCTTTTGTAAATTTCACCCATTATCGCTTCTGTTTGTTTAGAAATGTCAAAGTTTCTTACATGTAATGCCGTAGAAATACTTTATTTTACATGTAATGCACCGGAAATGTTTCTTGCTGTTGTGGAAATCAGTGTTCCCCTTCTGTCACTCACTCAACATTGTGTCGATGTAGTGACACTAAGGGTCGCCCTTGGGAGCACCAAACACCTCTGATCTTTGAGAAAAGGCCAATGGGAACTGGAGAGTGGAATTTGCATGCCACTCCTCCGGACATACGGGTATAAAAAGAGCTGGTATGCAACCACTAATTTAGATATTTTCTTTGGAGCCGAGCGGTTGTGTTTCATGGAGCTGAATTCCTCCGCAAATCCATTCACCTCTACAAAAGCTGTTAGATTTATGGCACATTACAGCGGCTTCTCAATCCTCTTGCACCAGCTAAGTTCAGAGAATGCCCCTGGTTGCTTCAGCAGCCTAAAAGAGTACATTCTTCCTCTAAAAGAGTATATTTCTCTTCTAGAAGAGTGGTATGGAGAGCACCTTTTTAAAGCACTTAAAAGGGAAATACCCCACGGACCTACCATTCCCCAGCATGATCGTTTGCCCCAGCGAGTTCTGCAATGGGACCACCGGCTTGTCTCAGGTCGAGTTTGCGATCTCATTTGAGGCTTGCGAAGCGGATGAGCTTTCGATTTTCAGCATCAGAGAGTGGGCTGGTTCAGTCTGACATCATGCTTGCCCAGGCGGCTGCGAGTGTCAAGCTGGAGTGGATCCCTCCACCCTGCCCTGAAACCTTGCAGCTTTATGATTGGTTCCTGGGCCCAGAGCGCTGCTCACGGCCATTCTCAACGTATCTCGACGAGTGGCTGATTCTAGCTCACTCATGGGACTTGTTGTGTGCGCACAGGGACCTGGTGCTCAGGCACCTCAGCCGGCTGGGGCTTCAGGTCAACTGGGAAAAGAGCAAGCTCTCCCGGTTCAGAGCATCTCTTTCGCGGCTCAGTTAGACTCAGTCTCAATGATGGCGCTGCCTTGCGAGTGAGCAAGCACACGCAGTCAGAACTGTCTGAGAGCATTCAGACAGAAAATGTCAGTCCCAGTGAAATTTTTTCAGAGGCTCCTGGTGCATATGGCATCCTCAGCGGCGGTCACACTGCTCAGGTTGATGCATTCAGCACTGGCTTCAGATTCGAGTCCCGAGATGGGTATGGCACCACGGCGCACATTGCGTGCTCTTCACGCCGGTCTGCCGCCGTCTGTTCAGCCCTTGAACTGACCTGGCATTTCTACGGGCAGGGGTTCACTTAGAGCAGGTCTCCAGGCACGTCGTGGTTACGATGGACACCTTCAAGCGTGGCTGAGGTGCCGTGTGCAATGGGCACGCAGCCACCAGTCCTTGGACTGGTCCGCGACTGCGTTGGTTGATGTCAGTATTGCTCACCCTGTGGAGACTTTTGCCACTGATCCAGAGCAAGCACGTGTTTGACGGCATGTGCTCTCGTTGAATGTCGCAACTCGCCCGCCATCTCCTCCTCTGGAGTCAGCAGCGACTCAAGTCGGTGTGAGCCACTCATGTCCCAGGCAACCTCAACAGCACAGCAGACATGCTGTTGTGGCAGGTTACGCACAGGGGAGAGTGAAGACTCCACCCCTAGGTGGTCTAGCTGATTTGGAGTTGATTCGGTCAAGCACAGGTGGACTTGTTCGCTTCCCAGGAATCCTCCCACTGCCCGCTCTGTAATGCCATGACCGAGGCTCCCCTCGACACAGACAAGCTGGCACACAGCTGGCCCATGGGTCTATGCAAGTATGCGTTCCCCCAGTGAGCCTACTTGCAAAGACGTTGTGCAAGGTCAAGGAGGACAAGGAGCAGGTCATCCTAGTAGCACCTTACTGACCCTTACTGACTTGGTTCTCTGACCTCACACTCCTCGCAACAGCACTCCACCTAGCGAATTCCCCTGAGGTGTTAGACACGATCACTCAGTCCAGGGCTCCATCTATGAGGTGTCTGTATGACTTGAAGTGGCATCTGTTTGCTAAGTGGTGTTCTTCCCAACTCGAAGACACCCAGAGATGCGCAGTTGGATCTGTGCTTTCCTTCCTGCAGTAGAGGCTGGAGGGGCGGCTGTCCCCCTCCACCTTGAAGGTGTATGTAGCCACTATATCGGCACATCACAATGCAGTAGACGGTAAGTATTTAGGGAAGCACAACTTGATCATCAGTTTCCTGACAGGCGCTAGGAGGTTAATCACCCCCCAGATCGCATCTGATCTCCGTGTGGGACCTCTCCGGTTTTTGGGGGCATTGGGGGAGGTTACATGCAGACTGATGCACCTGCTAGTATGCACACAGCAGCTTGCTTGCACCTGAATCACCAGTTCATGTAACACGGTTCAGCTGTTGTGGCATTTATCTATAGGGACCTCTAGTGTCACTACATCGACACAACAACACAACGTCGACACAACAGAAGGGGAACGTCTTGTTTACGGTTGTAACCTCCGTTCCCTGATGGAGTGAATGAGATGTTGCGTCCCTCTTGCCACAACACTGTACTAGCCGCTGAAATGGCCGGACCTTGTCTCGGCTCCTCAGCACAAAACCTGAATGAGAGTCAGCATTCCTTCTCCTTTTATACCCGTATGTCCGGGGGAGTGGCATGCCAATTCCCCTCGCCAATTCTCATTGGCCTTTTCTCAAAAGAATAGATGTAATCGGGGCTCTCAAGAGTGACCCCTAGTGTCACTACATCGACACAACTTCTTGTTGCCTCCATCAGGGAATGGAGGTTACGACAGTAACCAAGACATTTTCCTACATGTAATGTGGTATAAATGAGTGTTATTTTTTGTGTCTAATTTTTTTTAAATGTGTTTTCTTGCAGTGTTGTGTAAACGAGGCCTCAAGTTTCTGCAATAATGTTGCAGAAACTTGTATTTATTTATTTAGCAAATAATGCGGTATAAATGTGTTTTGTTTTGTTTTTATAGTGTAATGCAACAGAAATTAGTATTTCTTACTTGAATGTTTCTTACTGTAGTGGAAATCAGTGTTTTCTTACATGTAATGTTGTATAAATGAATGTTTATTATGTGTAATGCTGCAGAAACTTTTTTTACATTTTATTTTTTTAAATGTAATGCACCAAAAATTAGTGTTTTCTTACATGTTCTGCTGTGTGAATGAGTGTTTTATGTGTGTATTTCTGTGGAAATGTGAATATTTAAATTATGTGTAATGCTGAGGGCATATTGGTGTTTAATATGTGTATATTTGTTTTTTAATTGGTGTTTTTCTTGCGTATAAAGTTGGAATAATACTGTGCAAATGTTTCAAACATGTAATGCAGTCAAAATATATTTATTGTGGGAAAAGCTGATTGTGTTGTGCTTGTAATGCTGAAGAAATTATTGTTTTTGCATACGTGAGAAAATGAGTCTGTCTTACATGTAATGCTGAGTAAATCTGATGGTTTTATCCGTGTATTTCTGTGCATACAAATGCTGTGGAAACGAGTTTATCCGTGTATTTCTTAATAAGAGAGTGTTTTTCTTACGTGTAATGCTGGGGGAACGTGAGCGCGTCCACTGCGGTCCATGATCCGCTGAAAATCACCACCACCATCATCATCATCAGACGCGCGTGAACACATCTCGCCATTTTCCATGAAAACACCGCAAACCAGCAGCGCAAATATCCTCACGGTAATCCAGCAGAACGGAATATCCCCGTCTGACGCAGTATTAATCGCTCGTTTCGCGCCAGGAGTAAATATGAAGTGCAATGAGGAATGAACGAAAGATGCTGCGTGTGATGATGCTGCCGTGCACGCGCGCGCGCGACCTCATTCATTTTTCAAACACACTGAAACAGAGAAAAGAGATGTATTCAATAGTCACATTTCAATAAACACCACCACAAAGATATTTAGGCCCACTCTTCACATATTATAAGTCAAATAAAGAACAAAAACTTGAACAAATGAATTAGCTAATATATTTTGGATAGATTGTGGGCACTTGGTTAATATTAGTTGCCTTACTTGATTTTTGGCATTCTGGTTTAAAAGTGAAATAAATGTAGTATTTATATCAGATTAATTTGCATAATTACTCATTCCTGCCAAACAAAAATAACAATCCATTCATTCATTAGATAATCTGTGCACTGCTAGTGGTGATAATCAGGAAAGAAGTGGAGAACAGAGTGGAATAATGGATCACAGTAGGAAAAGCAATCAAACACAGAGCTCTCTCTCTCTCTCTCTCTTTATCTCTCTCTCTGTGTGTGTGTGTGTGTGTGTATATTTTAGACCTGATGTAAGAAATGACAATGTCACTCACAGACTGCAGAAAAGAGGATAAAAAGAAGAGGATCTGGAAAATCTGTTACCTGCCCTGTAGAGGCAGGTAACTTCACATGCAAAGCAAATCTAACAAATCTCAAGATCGTTTACCCTGGAAAGAAATTGCACACATGTGATCAATACGGAAAGAGTTTTGCATCAAAACATTACTTTGAGAGCCACGTGAGAATCCACACTGAAGAGCTTTACGCATGTCATCATTGTGGAAAGAGTTTCACAGATAGAGAAACAGGTGACAGGACCAACTTAATCATACCAGATTGAAGAAACCAGATTGAATTCTGTTATATGGAGTTGATGTTGATACTACAGATATTTTGCTGCAGAGTGATGTCATCTCGGATCATTACCTCGTCTCTTGTATGCTGCGATCAGCTACTTTCACTCAATCTACACCACGCTATCATTCAGGTAGAACTATTCTTTCGACCACTAAAGATGGCTTCACTAATAATCTTCCAGATTTGTCTCACATACTCAGTAAGCCATAATGTCTAGAAGAACTTGATGTAATAACAGAAAATATAAATACAGTCTTCTCTAGCACTCTTGATAGTGTCGCCTCCCTTCGATTAAATAAAGAAGCCCTGCACCAAGTCAAGTTCATTCCATGTGGGGGTTGGTCTCTGCCAGGTTTGTGATATTTATGAACTGGATATCGAGGAGTAGTCGGGGTGGGGAAGGGGTGCGGTTCGGTGGGCTGGGGATCTCATCGCTGCTTTTTGCAGATGTGGTCTTCGTGTCATCACTGGTCCGTGACCTTCAGCTCTCACTGGATCACTTGGCAGTCGAGTGTGAAGCAGCTGGAATGAGGATTAGCACCTCTAAATCTGAGGCCATGGTTCTCAGCAGGAAACCGATTGAGTGCGTACTCTGGGTAGGCAAAGAGGTATTGCCCCAAGTGAAGGAGTTCAAGTACCTCGATGTCTTGTTCACTAGTGAGGGCACAATGGAGTGGGAGGTTGGCCGGAGAATCGGGGCAGCAGGGGCGGTATTGCACTCTCTCTATCACACCGTTGTCCCAATTTACTGGTTAATTTTCATTCCTTCCCTCACCTATGGTCATGAAAGCGGGGTCATGACCGAAAGAACTAGGTTGCATGTACAAGTGGCCGAAATGGGTTTCCTCAGAAGGGTGGCAGGCTTCTCTCTTAGAGATAGGATGAGGAGCTCAGTCATCCGTGAGGAGCTCGGAGTAGAGCCGCTGCACCTTTGCGTCGAAAGGAGCCAGTTGAGGTGGTTTGGGCATCTGGTAAGAATGCCCCCTGTGCGCCTCCCTAGGGTGGTGTTTCAGGCACATCCAGTCGGGAGGAGGCCTTGGGGAACACCCAGGACTAGGTGGAGAGATTACATCTCCACACTGGCCTGGGAACGTCTCGGGGTCCCCCAGTCAGAGCTGGTTAATGTGGCTTGTGATAGGGAAGTTTAGGGCCCCCTGCTGGAGCTGCTCTCCGCGACCCAACTTTGGATAAGCGGTTGAAGATGGATGGATGGAGCCCGGCACCATGGTACAATGATCACACTCATGCTCTCAAGAGAGCAGCTTGGAAAATGGAGCACAAGTGGAAGAATATAAAATTAGAGGTATTTCGCGTGCATGGAAGGATAGTGTCTGTAGGTACAGACAGGCACTAAAAGCTGCCAGGTCAGCATATTTTAGTAAACTCATAGAAAATAACCACAACAATCCTAGATGTTTATTCAGTACTGTGGCTAAACTGATTAGGTATATAGCCTCAAAAGAAACAGATATTCCGTCACAGCACAATAGTCATGACATCATGAATTTCTTCACTGATAAAATTGTAATAACCAGAAATAAAATTGGAATTATGCAATCAGCTGTCATAGCACCTCAGAAAACAGTGTCTCATAATTTTCCTCACATGCAACTTAAAACCTTTGCTGTCATAGTGTCAGGGTTGTATGTGTTTTGTTCCTTGTCATGTGGTCCCCTGGTCATGCGATTTAATGTTTCCCTCCATGTTCACGTGTCTTGTTTTCATTGGTTTATTGTCTAGTTACCTTGTTATCAGTTCTGTCTTGTCATTGTTTATCATTGTCATGTTTCTCCCTTGTCCATGTATTTAAGCCTCATTGTCCTTTGTCAGGTATTGTTTGTGTAACGTCTTGTTATTGTTTATCCCAAGTTCATAGTCAAGTCATGTTAAGTCAAGTTCATGTTCATGTTTATGTTTAGTTCACGTTTGGAGCTATGGTTTTTTGGATATC
The DNA here is from genome assembly GCF_025860055.1 of Xyrauchen texanus. NCBI lineage: Eukaryota > Metazoa > Chordata > Actinopteri > Cypriniformes > Catostomidae > Xyrauchen > Xyrauchen texanus. The sequence goes on from NC_068323.1 coordinate 1,663,980, forward strand.
ATGTTTGTAAATAAATCTGCACTTGGGTTCGTCACACATCATCATCTCATCGACTTTGTTACACATATGTCATGAAGAGCTAACAAAACGTATAAAAAAAATCAAAAGCCACAACATGTATGTTAGATCCAATACCAACTAAACTCTTAAAAGAGGTATTCCCTATAATCTCAGAACCTCTTCTGTAATCTCCTACCTCCTCGCTATCCTTAGGAAATGTCCAAAGACACTTTAAAATGGCAGTTATCAAACTGCATATTAAGAAGCCACAACTTGATCCTGTAGAACTGGCTAATTACAGACCGATTTCAAATCTCCAGTTTATGTTGAAAACACTATAATTTTTCATTATTGCTGTGTAGTAATTTTTTCTAAAACATGGCCATCTACTCTTCTTTTGTCTTTATAGCATTTATTAACCATAATGTTAGCTAATAAAACAATTGTTCATTATTAGTTTATCTAACACAACCTTTGATTTTTTGTAAATGTATTAGTATCTGTTTTAACTAACATTAAGTTAATTAGTTCATGTTAAATAATGTTAACAAATGGAAACTTTTTGTAAAGTGTTACCATAATTTTACTGTGTGGGGCATAAACATGTCTATAACTTGCAAAAGTGAGGCAAAGGGCACTTTAAAAAAATCTTTATCAGCTTATCTTAATGTTAAAAAATTTGAAATGTCTTGATTGATGCACCACTATTCTGAATCGGTTTTTAAGAGATACAGTTCAGACAAATCAAAGTCAATGTGGAGCACTCCAGTCTCTGTAAAATTACTTGGACTTTTATGACTCTCTTTCTTCTGTGAGACACATAAGATGTTAGACAGAATGTGAATGTCACCGATTCACTTTCATTGCATCTTTTGTCCCATACAAACAGAGTGAATAGTTATGTTCCACAAGAGAGTGTAAGTATAAATGTGTACTTATTCTTTCATGTTTGACTTGAACACTCAGTACAGATCCAGTGCACTGCTGTTGTAAGTGCTCTCATGTGGTGATCATTTCTGACCTCTAGTGGACAAACAGTGTTTTACTGATTTCACATATACAGTGATTAAAACATGAAAGGCTTTATTTATTGTTCAGGTTTAAGCACATTGTGAATGAATATTTCTGAATATTAAAAACTACTTATGAGAACAATATTGTTGTATCTTTATGTTGGTGATAACAGTACTATTCAATGTGTCCTGTCATAAATAATAATTATAACTGGTGATAATCTTAAACAGTGAAACTCTTCTGATTAGAAAACAAATAAATATTTATTTTACCATGTTCTTTGTAACCATACAGTAAAAAAATATATATTTTTGGTGGATGTAATACTGTACATAAAAATTGGTCAAAATATATCCAAGGAAAATACATTCTTCAGTTTACATTTAGGTAATATTTACTTTTGTACTTAATATTTAACAGTAAAAATGTATTATTGAAAATGTGAAATATTTATTGCAGCATTTAAATTTATCATCAATAGTGACGATAAACTCAAAAGCAGTAAAATATTATTTGGCATTCATGATGGTGATGTCACTTCTCTTCTGGATATCATGTCATAAACGAGTACAGCAACAGAAGCCACGCCCACCAGAGCAGAGAGGACCAATCGGATCACAGCTTCAGTGAAACTACAACAGTGAACACAATCTGAGGAAATAACAGAACAAACAGATGATAGCTGGACTGAGCCGGTTTATGAACTAATATTGAAATACACTCACCTAAAGGATTATTAGGAACACCATACTAATACTGTGTTTGACCCCCTTTCGCCTTCAGAACTGCCTTAATTCGACTGAAATTTTGGTGGCGCTGTTATGAGGCGACAAGCAGCTATAGCTCGTGTCCGTGTTTTTGTGTTTTAAACGTCTTTTAGGGTTTAATTCCTCTTCGTGGTGTGCTGTTTAATGTTGTCTGAACATTGCTGAATATCTGTTGAATATCTGAAGGATGGAAGTCACTTTTTACGCTCTATTTTTACTGACTGTTTTAAACTTCGCTTGGAGCGATCAGCAGCACACGTTCCGATACACCCGCGAATTCCTATTGGGATTACAATGGTGCTATCCTGCCGTGACGGACTTCAACATCAATTCACTGGCTGGGAATTTGCCTCTGGAATTACTTACTGGCAGAAACATTGACTTTACAAAACAAGGCCAAACCAGGAAGCGGGGGAAAAGGGGTGGTTTGAAACAGCGAACCAGGAAGCTATTGGGCAGGAATCGCATCCCCTTGCCTTCGGTTATACTGGCTAATGTGCGGTCCCTCAGGAATAAGATTGAGGAATTACGTGCAAATGTCTTACATCTGCGGGACTACAGGGATGCGTGTCTTATGGCTTTTACAGAGACTTGGCTCACGGAGTCAGATTCAGACTCGGCACTGGATATCAGCGGCTTTGGAGCCCCTCTACGCCTGGATCGGGACAGTGAGGTGACACATAAAACGATGGGTGGAGGGGTCTGTCTATACATAAATCGGAGATGGTGTAGCAATGTTACTGTGAGAGAGCCGGATTTGTCACTCTGACATCGAACTGTTGTCTGTGTCACTACGGCCGTACTACCTCCCCAGAGATTTCCCACAGATTTTTGTGACTGTGGCTTATATCCACCCCAAAGCTGACGCCAAGTCCGCCATGGACATTGTTTTTAAAACCGTAAACAAACTTCAGTCTATTTCCCTGGTGCTCCTAATTTTATTCTTGGCGATTTTATTCATTGTAACCTAAAGAAAACACTGTACAGTTTTTATCAGTATGTAAAATGTCCCACACGTCAGTAACAATACTCTAGACCTGTGCTACGGCTCCATTAAAGGCGATATACGCCCAAGGCGGGGCCAGCTGGGTTCCTCTGACCACAACTCTGTCCACCTCTTACCCACCTACACCTCGTTGTTGAGGAGGGAGAAACCTGTTAGAAAACAGGTGAAGGTCTGGACGGAGGACAGCTCTTCAGCGCTACAAGCCTGCTTTGAGTGCACAGACTGGACAGTGTTTCAGGACTCCTGTTCTGATATTGATGAACTTACTGACGTTGTCTGTAGTTACATCTCTTTTTGCAAAGACTCTGTTCTCCCGAGTAAGGAAGTTAAGGTGTTTCCAAACAACAAACAGTGGTTCTCTAAGGACATTAAGGATTTACTAATCAAACGAAAAACTGTTTTTAATGAAGGTGATGTGTATGGAGAGAGGGCTGTGAAAAAAGAGATTAGGGCTGAAATTAAAAAGGCTAAATTAAGGTATAAGGAAAAAATTGAGGCAGATTTGAGAAGTAATAATTTAAAGAAAACCTGTAATGGTATGAAAACACTGATTGGGTCTAATGATAAAGCTAACAGAGTTGTCCTGGATGGTTTTTCATCTGATAAACATTTGGCTGATGAATTCAATGTATTCTATTCGTGATTTAACAAATTGGATTATGATGATGAAATGGAGGGTTTAAGGGCTATTACACAGGCAGCTCCATCAATTACTGTTGACAGTAGTACTGTGGCTAACATATTTAGGCGCACCAGATCAAAAAGTCCGGGGCCAGATGAGATTTGTGGGCAATTATTAAGAACATGTGCAGATCAACTCTGTCTTATCTTCCAGTACATTTTTAATTTGTCCTTATCACAACAAAGAGTTCCTAGAAGTTGGAAGCATTCTATTATTGTGCCTTTAGCCAAGTGCAGCTCCCCAAAATCCTTGAATGATTTTAGACCTGTAGCCTTGACCTCATTGGTCATGAAAAGCTTTGAGAAAATTATCAAAGAGGCTGTCTTACTGCAGGTTGGAGATCAGTTAGATCCACTGCAGTTTGCATATAGGTCTGGCAGGGGTGTGGAGGATGCTGTGATCACACTACTGCACTTTATTTTTAGCCATCTGGATAGAGCAAAAACTCATGTCAGACTTTTTATTTGTTGATTTTACTTCTGCTTTTAACACTATTCAGCCCCTTTTGCTCGCTGAGAGACTGATTGCAGATTTTAACCTGGATTTGAATTTGGTGGGCTGGTTATTGGATTTTTTAACAGATAGATCTCAGCTGCGTGAGGGCAAACAGCACCCTATCTGAAGTCACTTTTACATCCACTGGTTCCCCCAAGGATGCTGTCTGTCTCCTCTCCTGTACATCCTGTACACAAACCAGTGTCGCAGTTTGTACCAAGATAGATACATACTTAAGTTTGCTGATGATTCTGTTATTGTCAGCTTGCTATCAGGGAATGAGCGGGACCATGGGCCAGTCCTTAGTGACTTTGTAGAGTGGTGTGATAGTTCATCTTTACAGCTGAATGTATCTAAAACTAAGGATATGATCATTGACTTTCGTGAGGACACCACCTTCCCCTACAGTCACGGTTATTAAGGGCATGGATATTGAGCCCGTGGAGACATACAAATATCTTGGAGTCATTCTAGATAACAAACTGTGTTTTGAACCGTTGGTTGATGCTGTCTCAAAGAAATTCCAACAAAGAATGTACTTTCTTAGGAAAATGAATACTTTTAATGTTTCGTCAGACATGATGATTCTGTTTTATCGTGCTTTCATTGAATCGGTTTTATCTTTCTGCATATCTGCTTGGTTTGGAAGCCTCTCCCTGACAAATAAAAACAGACTTGGTAGTCTGGTCAAAGTGGCGAGCAAGATTTCCAGGAGAAGTCAGGCTCAACCAGGGGAGTTATACATAAAACAGGTACAGAGGAAAGTTAGAGCTATAGCTCATTCACAGGATCATCCCCTTAGAACAGAGTTTGAGCTTTTGCCCTCTGAGCTGCAAGTATCGAAGTTCCTAGATGCAGAACAAAGAGGATGCACATATCTTTCATTTCGGCAGCTGTGAGGCACCTTAATGGCAATTAGCACTTCATATTAATTTGCACAAGTTGCATTTTTGCACTTGATGGTGTCCTGTATTTTATTTATTTATTTATTATACATTATGTACATTGGCCGCTAATGTGAATTTCTTCTTTGCTGGTTGGTTTTGTTGGTGAGTGTTGTTGTATGTTATGTGTTTTATGTTGAGCATTGCTGCAAATTCAATTTCCCCTTGTGGGACAATAAAGGTACTTTGACTTTGACTTTGACGTGGCATTGATTCAACAAGGTGCTGAAAGCATTCTTTAGAAATGTTGGCCCATATTGATAGGATAGCATCTTGCAGTTGATGGAGATTTGTGGGATGCACATCCAGGGCACGAAGCTCCTGCTTCCACCACATCCCAAAGATGCTCTATTGGGTTGAGATCTGGTGACTGTGGGGGCCATTTTAGTACAGTGAACTCATTGTCATGTTCAAGAAACCAATTTGAAATGATTCGAGCTTTGTGACATGGTGCATTATCCTGCTGGAAGTAGCCATCAGAGGATGGGTACATGGTGGCCATAAAGGGATGGACATGGTCAGAAACAATGCTCAGGTAGGCCGTGGCATTTAAACGATGCCCAATTGGCACTAAGGGGCCTAAAGTGTGCCAAGAAAACATCCCCCACACCATTACACCACCACCACCAGCCTGCACAGTGGTAACAAGGCATGATGGATCCATGTTCTCATTCTGTTTACGCCAAATTCTGACTCTACCATCTGAATGTCTCAACAGAAATCGAGACTCATCAGACCAGGCAACATTTTTCCAGTCTTCAACTGTCCAATTTTGGTGAGCTCTTGCAAATTGTAGCCTCTTTTTCCTATTTGTAGTGGAGATGAGTGGTACCCGGTGGGGTCTTCTGCTGTTGTAGCCCATCCGCCTCAAGGTTGTGCGTGTTGTGGCTTCACAAATGCTTTGCTGCATACCTCGGTTGTAACGAGTGGTTATTTCAGGCAAAGTTGCTCTTCTATCAGCTTGAATCAGTCGGCCCATTCTCCTCTGACCTCTAGCATCAACAAGGCATTTTCGCCCACAGGACTGCCGCATACTGGATGTTTTTCCTTTTCACACCATTCTTTGTAAACCCTAGAAATGGTTGTAGCGTGAAAATCCCAGTAACTGAGCAGATTGTGAAATACTCAGACCGCCCGTCTGGCACCAACAACCATGCCACGCTCAAAATTGCTTAAATCACCTTTCTTTCCCATTCTGACATTCAGTTTGGAGTTCAGGAGATTGTCTTGACCAGGACCACACCCCTAAATGCATTGAAGCCACTGCCATGTGATTGGTTGATTAGATAATTGCATTAATGAGAAATTGAACAGGTGTTCCTAATAATCCTTTAGGTGAGTGTAGTTTCGACTAGTTTAACTTCAATCAGAACTCACAACAGTGAATCAAAGAAATTAATTTGCATTTTCAGAGACTGTAAACAAACATTGAACTCACCACCTGAACACGTCTGACAGACTTCAGTAATGTTGAGATGTTTAGTCTGGTTTCCGATGGGATTGTTGATCACACAGCTGTAGGTGTTGTTCTCCTGATATTCCACCTCCAGATGTAAAGATACAGTACTGCTGAGACCAGACACACTGATGGAGGACAATAAACTGTTTCCTTTGTACCAGGAGAGAGTCACCTGTGTCACATTCACCACTGAACACACCAACACACATTTAGAGCTTGAAGAACATTGAGAAGAGTCTCTGATGATCACAGGAACCGGCAGAGCTGGAAATATCAGAGAATGATCAGAAATGAGAACAAACACAATGAACAGTAAATACATAAATGCTTTTACTTGTCAGTGTTGTGTGAATGTGTGAGTGTGTGTGTGAATGTGTAAATGTGTGTGTGTGAATGTGTGAAAGTTTGAGTGTGTGAATGTGTGTGTTTGGAAGTGTGAGTGTGTGAATGTGTGAATGTGTGTGTGAATGTGTAAATGTGTGTGTGTGAATGTGTGAATGATGAGTGTGTGTGTGTGTATCTGTGAGTGTGTGTGTGTATGAATCTGTGAGTGTGTGTGTGAATGTGTGAGTGTGTGAATGTGTGTGTGTGAATGTGTGAGTGAATGAATGTGTGAGTGTGTGAGTAAGTGAATGTGTGAATGAGTGTTTATTTAGTGTTGAGTGAGTGTTGAGTGAGTGTTGAGTGAGTGTTGAGTGAGTGTTGAGTGAGTGTTGAGTGAGTGTTTATTAAGTCATCTATAGATGCTGAACAGTGAAATGTTTGACATCTGTTACTCCAGTATATCATGTTATAGAACATGTGATGATGCCGCAGATGCTTTTGTGACACAGAAATGATGAACATAACAAGTCATTTATCAAACAAGAGCAACAACATCTGCAGTTTTACACCGATACGATCTGAGAATAGATTTAATCAAGAAGAAATTACAGACATCAAATGTAGAAAAGTAAATATAGAGAAAAGAAACGTTTTATAGTTATTATACGGTCAGATAAATGACATAATACATGATCATTAGAAAGAAAATAATAATCTGACTGAATCTATTAATATCATTTCAAATATATGAATCAGTCTGAAATATCTTTATAGATTCTGAAAATGATTATTAATATAATGATGAAGACAGACGACACTGTAACACTCACCAGAAACTGTGACGCTGAAATAATTTGTTGTTTTCTTCCCAGTTATGAGGTTTAGTTGATAAAGTCCAGTGTGTTCAGTTGTGATGTCTGTGATGGTGAGATCTCCAGTCTGATGGTTCAGCTGCAGTCGACCTCTGAATCTCCCACCAAGAACATTTTCATATGTATTGAAGATCTTTGTCTTGATTCTAGCGACGCGAATGTTTTCAGGTCTAATCCTCCAGTTGATCTCATCTTTATCTTGTATTTCAGTAAGATCAGTGTGTAAAGTGACAGAATCTCCCTCCATCACTGACACTGACTTCACTTTATCTGGATCAACATCAAACACACCTGCAGACACAAACAATGTGAACTTGAACTTTTATTTTGATCTTTGAAACACGTTTTGCACACATTAAATGAGGAATAACTTTTAGTCAATGAAGTGTTGAAACAGATTCATGAAAACTGATAAATGAATAAGATGTTCAATAGTTCTCCACTGAAATAACAGCAAATACAAACAGAAATATTTGTGTAATGATACTGACTGAAAGTAAAATGAGTCTGATGATATGATGTCTTCAAAACGTTACATTTAATACAATCATTTATTGATCGATATAAAGTGTTATTTACACAGATCAACTGAATATTTCTCAGAAAAACAGCAAACAATGATGTTGATAGTCCTTTACAATAAACTGTCAATAAATAAGAAAGAAAGTTGACTTACCGAACACATGCCACAAGAACAAACACAATAAAAGCCATGTGTGAAACATTATTCATTGAAATAACTCAACACAAGTCTGAAATCACCAGATATTTCAACTAAACTATCTTGAGTGACGACAACTAGAGGAGGGGAGAGTTTATAAAGTTCTGTCGAGAGAGAGAGAGAGAGAGAGAGAGAGAGAGAGAGAGAGAGAGGAAGAGAGAGACAGAGAGAGACAGTGAGAGAGAGAGAGAGAGAGAGAGAGAGAGAGTGAGTGAGAGAGATAGAGAGAGACTCTAGAGAGAGAGTGAGAATTCACTGAATTCAAAGAAAGCAAACTCCAGTAAACTGACACTTCTCAGCATCTAAGAGAGGAGTTAAAGGCTTTCAAAGAAGAATACCACACCACAATAGGATTGCTGGAGATGAAAATAAAAATTATCCTAAAAGACAACAATCATTTAAATGAAAAAGTGTCTGAACTGAGAAAAGAACTGATGGAAAAAGACACACTTTTTCATAGCATTAATGAAAAACTGGAGGACGTAAGCAGAACCACCGATACAGTGCATTTCAGTTGCTCATCCACAGACTCACAGACAGACAATGAGCAACCAGCTACAGAGAACAGTCAGGAGACCAGCGACAGTACTGTCACACAACCAGCTCAGCGCAGTCCTCCTCAAACACAAACCCCTCAAACCCCTCACCACACCCCAAAGCTCTCTCGGAAACCTCAAATCTGGAAACTACAACAACCAAAAACAGCAATTCTTATAGACTCAAATGGTAAGTTCTTGCATCACCGAAAGCTATTCCCTAAACACACGGTTGGCTAATTCTGGTGCCCCACAACAAACAGTGCACTCCAAATCCTCTGTCAGTCCACTCTGCACAACCCACAGAACATTATCATCCACACAGGAACCAACGACCTCTATACCCAGAGGGAAAGAGTTGCAGATAGTGTCATAAGAGTGGCTAAGAAGGCTAGCAGGGAATTCCCGCAGGCCAACATCACCATCTCAACCCTGCTACACATGAAGTACTACCCTGCCAACCTGATCAAAAGCATCAACCAGAGGATAACAACTGCATGTTCCAGCCTTACGGCCATCAAAGTTGCCCACCACCCAAGTCTAACGACTGAGGATTTATACGACCATGTGCATCTAAGCCAGGAGAGTGTAAGTGTCTTTGCTAAAAACCTAAAAGATTCATTGCTCTGCAGAAATTCCCAATCTGCACCCTCACAACGTCGGTGTACAAGTTCCAACAGTCATCGCGGGAACCAACTTTCAACTACACAAAGGGGCCCAAAAAACAGACACACTCCAATAAGAAGAGAGCAACCAAACAGACCACAACACACTGAAGCCCAACCAAACTCTCAACCCAGCTCCAGTCAACCAACAAACATGGACCCTCACACACAACAACAGGAGGCACAGGACAGAACCGCACAGCCCTTTCCTCAATCACAACAGCTCACTTATGCGGATGTAGTGAAGGGTAAAATACACACGGACTCCTCAGACATTACAGAGGTGAAACATCTTCTACATCTCATCTGTAGAATACTGGGGTAACCATCTGGACCACCAAAACACCTCACTTTATTCACTATGACTTCTTTCACTATAAGCTCTTGGAATATTCAAGGCCTCTACTCCACAATCTTAGGGGCCAAGACTTTAAAAACTGAGTTCTTGAAAAACATTTATAACCAGGACATCATTATTCTGCAAGAAACATGGTGCAGATCAGACGTGGACAGTCACTGCCCTTTAGGATACAGGGAAATATTATTGCCATCACTTAAAAACTGTAACGTGAAACGTGGAAGAGACTCTGGTGGGGTCATCATTTAGTACAAAGAGACTTTAAAAAACAGCCTATCAATCACGAAAAAAGACTCATAAAATGTTTGGCTTAAACTTAAAAAAGGCATCATAGATCAGATCAGATGCTGGTGTTACTGGGGGAGTTCAGATCAGATGCTGGTGTTACTGGGGGAGTTCAGATCAGATGCAGGTGTTACTGGGGGAGATCAGATCAGATGCTGGTGTTACTGGGTGAGATCAGATCAGATGCTGGTGTTACTGGGGGAGATCAGATCAGATGCTGGTGTTACTGGGTGAGATCAGATCAGATGCAGGTGTTACTGGGTGAGATCAGATCAGATGCAGGTGTTACTGGGGGAGATCAGATCAGATGCTGGTGTTACTGGGTGAGATCAGATCAGATGCAGGTGTTACTGGGTGAGATCAGATCAGATGCTGGTGTTACTGGGGGAGATCAGATCAGATGCTGGTGTTACTGGGTGAGATCAGATCAGATGCTGGTGTTACTGGGTGAGATCAGATCAGATGCAGGTGTTACTGGGTGAGATCAGATCAGATGCTGGTGTTACTGGGGGAGATCAGATCAGATGCTGGTGTTACTGGGGGAGAACAGATCAGATGCTGGTGTTAATGGGGGAGATCAGATCAGATGCAGGTGTTACTGGGTGAGATCAGATCAGATGCTGGTGTTACTGGGTGAGATCAGATCAGATGCTGGTGTTACTGGGGGAGATCAGATCAGATACTGGTGTTACTGGGGGAGAACAGATCAGATGCTGGTGTTACTGGGGGAGATCAGATCAGATGCAGGTGTTACTGGGTGAGATCAGATCAGATGCAGGTGTTACTGGGTGAGATCAGATCAGATGCTGGTGTTACTGGGTGAGATCAGATCAGATGCAGGTGTTACTGGGTGAGATCAGATCAGATGCAGGTGTTACTGGGTGAGATCAGATCAGATGCTGGTGTTACTGGGTGAGATCAGATCAGATGCAGGTGTTACTGGGTGAGATCAGATCAGATGCTGGTGTTACTGGAGGAGATCAGATGCTGGTGTTACTAGGGGAGAACAGATCAGATGCTGGTGTTAATGGGGGAGATCAGATCAGATACTGGTGTTACTGGAGGAGATCAGATCAGATGCAGGTTTTACTGGGGGAGATCAGATCAGATGCTGGTGTTACTGGGGGAGATCAGATCAGATACTGGTGTTACTGGGGGAGAGCAGATCAGATGCTGGTGTTACTGGGGGAGATCAGATCAGATGCTGGTGTTACTGGGGGAGATCAGATCAGATGCTGGTGTACTGGGGGAGATCAGATCAGATGCTGGTGTTACTGGGGGAGATCAGATCAAATGCTGGTTTCTGTAGAGACGGGTCAACAAAGACAGAACCGGAGACCCAGAGAGGACAGATTGTGTTCACACTGCACTGAAGGAGTCTGTAGAGACGGGTCGACACAGACAGGACCGGATACCCAGATAGGACAGACCGTGTTCACGCTGCACTGAAGGAGTCTGTAGAGACGGGTCGACACGGACAGAACCGGAGACCCAGAGAGGACAGACCGTGTTCACGCTGCACTGAAGGAGTCTGTAGAGACGGGTCGACACGGACAGAACCGGAGACCCAGAGAGGACAGACCGTGTTCACGCTGCACTGAAGGAGTCTGTAGAGACGAGTCGACACGGACAGAACCGGCAACCCAGAGAGGACAGACCGTGTTCACGCTGCACTGAAGGAGTCTGTAGAGACGAGTCGACACGGACAGAACCGGAGACCCAGAGAGGACAGACCGTGTTCACGCTGCACTGAAGGCGTCTGTAGAGACGGGTCGACACAGACAGAACCGGAGACCCAGAGAGCACAGACTGTGTTCACGCTGCACTGAAGGAGTCTGTAGAGATGGGTCGACACAGACAGGACCGGATACCCAGAGAGGACAGACCCTGTTCACGCTGCACTGAAGGAGTCTGTATAGACGGGTCGACACGGACAGAACCGGAGAGTTCTGGGAGTGTGTGTGTGTGTGTGTGTGTTTCACATTGTAATTCTCTCCATAAACTGTAACATTGAATCAGATTTTTACTCTGTAACACTGATGTCATAAAAACACATTTAATCTCAGATGACACCAACACAAACAGAAAATAAAACTGTGAATCATTTTCTTTAATCTTCTTCTGAGATTAAAATCACTACAAATATGGAAATATAAATCAAATAAAACTGATTTAAAACACAAAAGTGCAACTAAATCAATAAAAATGTCTCTGAGGCTCCTTCAAATGTTGTTTGAATCACATTTACTGCAGTTTTATTTCAGTAACTCGGATAAGTCTACTTTGGTCATGATGGGGAAGTTTAGCAAGAGACATGACTAAAGTTCACACATATATCAATATGAAGCTATTTCAGCATTATCTTGTTATTTTCTAGTTTCTCAATTCACACTTTGACTTCTAATGAGCCACGAGTTCCTGTAGAGAAGTTTGACCGCAGAAACAACCTCCCCCATTAATAATACTTTCAAATACTTTATTTCTATATTATTAATTGAATGTTCGATATTATTTATATATTGTTATTATTTATTATTATGTCTTTATTTGCACAGGTGTTTTGTACCTTCTGTCACTTCTAAAGTGGTCAATGGCACACTATCATCTGTTTGTTCTGTTGTTTCCTCAGATCGTGTTCACTGTTGTGGTTACACTGAAGCTGTTATCCGATTGGTCATCTCTACTCTGGTGGGCGTGGCTGCTGTGGCTGTACTGGTTTATGACATCAGATCCAGTTGAGAAGTGACATCACTGGATTAATATGCTGAAACGAATAACAAACAGTCCCTAACATTTTCCTCTCTTTCTTTTCCCCATTTAAACAATCTAAAGAAAGTTATAAAATGTATTTATTCAGACTCGTGTTCAAACTGAGTTAGTGAGTCAATGAGAAACCTGCTGTGGTTTATTGAGCTCTGTTTGGGTCAGTGAGTAAATGAAGTGGTTTGATCTGTTAGGTGGACAAACAGCTTCAATCCTCAAAGTGTGTCTATTAATGGATGTATGTGGTTAGTATGCGTGTGTAGTTTCTGTGTAAAGGGTTTATTATGCACCGTACATGCTCACAGTCTGTCTTTCACTTTAAACATTATACAACATTTGTCGATAAGTGGTGAATTAATTCAAACTAATATTTGATATTTGTCAAACAGCACATCAGTGATTGAACCAAACAACTGCTGCTATAATAAAAAATGACATTATCAGCAAGATGTTCCTCGGATGTGGACGTGATAAAAGAGGACTGCTAAACAACCTCATGTGTGCCCCATATTGCCCCTATAAACCAATCAGATTATTAGATTGAGGAAGCTTTTCCATTTAGATGTGTAATATGCATCAGACAGTCAGTGAATGAACTGTGTGTGATCTGTGACGTGCGTCTGTGACTGACATTAATACACTAAATTCATTTGCATGTTTTTACTTACTAATTTGGACGTGCTGTGGGAGAATATGGTTCCTGTATTACTTTTGCTGCATTTATGCTTGTGGCATTTTGAGGGTAAGTAATTGATTGTTTATTCATTCTTACAATATGGAAAAAGGAGTTGCTACTATGAACATAAAACAAGTTTTTTTATTGGCTACAATTCCCAGAAAAAAGTTGTAATTTCTGACCAATCTCATACAAGACTAAGACTAGTGATAAACCGATATGGTAATGTCCGATGCAGATATCCAGAGAGCAGGGCGGCCGATACAATACATCACACAATTTAATACTGTAAATAACATAAAATTGCTCAAATATATTAGAAAGAAGGAAATAACAGTACACACAGTACTCCAGCAACCATGGATGAGATGTGCGCATCAACAATCACATTTACTCAAAAAACACAGAATTAAATCAATTGTTCAAATAGTGCGTAGTGAATAAGACATGACTGGATCACCGGCTTGAATTGACACAGAATGACCATCATGATTTGTGAATCAGAGGAACAATTGATCGTGAAGTTTTGATTCTGGATGATAGAATACACGCTTCAGAGGAAGAATATTAGATGAACACTCGACGGGAAGAAAACGCTGGATTTTTGTGCATTTGTTTAAATCTGTTGAAATGAGAAATCTGCATATTGCTAACAGTATGTTATATAAGTATTATTGATATTTGCTTTTTATCATTAGAAAAGAAAGTTAAAAGTTGCAGGGAACTGTTGAGGACTGATAGAATATGTGCTTTAGAGGTTAATAAATGAGCGCTCCACAGGATACTAGATCTGCTCAAGTTTTGTGAGGTTGGTTTATTACGTCTGTTAAAAGGAGATGTTGGCGCACGTTTAAGTTGTTTTGCACGCGTGTTGTGGGCGTGCTGTTTCCTTGTGGCTTAAAATAATAAAATAAGGTAAAATAATAAACTTTCAAAAGTCTGAACTTAAAGTCAGATATGCCAATCCATTTATTAACATAACGAATATAAAACATTTAATAATAAACTTAACTCAAGTCAGTCTCCATGATTACACGCCGTGCCTCATGGTGAAAAACCATGCACCTCCCCGTGTGCCACACCTGCACTAATTAACCCCTGTCTTAAGTAGACTCGTGGCAGAACACAGCACCACCCCATCCCAATACACAGAATGGCTCCAACACAACCGGCCCCTAATTGTTCATGGCACTACAAAAAATAACAATTACAAACATATACATGTATGGAGACATTAATACAACAAAAAACATCTTACAATAAAAACAACAAACAAATAAACCCCTCTTTGGTGTGTTTGTTCACTTTTACATTGACTGTTCTACCAATAGGCCTAATTCTGTCACTGGTCTTTCAATTATGTTTGTTTTGGTTTTGATTTGCACAGATCTGACTATGCCTGATTTGTCTGGAAAGGATTTAATAATCCTTCCAATCATCCAAAAATTTCATGGTGCTGTAGCATCTGCAACCAAAACGATATCTCCTGCTGCAAGATTACGTTTTGTTTTGTTCCACTTTTGTCTTTCCTGTAGAGTAACAAGATACTCTTTTGTCCACCTTTTCCAGAATAAATCTGAAAGATACTGAGCCTGTTTCCACATTCGTCTTATGTACTGGTCCCTTTGATCAAACAGACCTGGAGGCAAAACTGGTTTCCTTTTCAAAGTAAGAAGATGGTTAGGTGTCAGTGGTTCTAAATCATTAGGATTAACTCTCGTAATTGGTCGGTCATTCAAGCTTGCTTACGCTCGCGATAAGACATAAGACGCATAAGAATAGCACTGATGCAAGAGTCTTTGTCCAATGAGTGTGCCAATTCTAAATGAACTGCCCTGCTGGCCATGCATGTAAAGATAACCCCATAACGTTTCACATAGGAACGTCCTTGTTTTACCTCAATGGGCCAAAAATAGTCCACTCCCTCATTAGTAAATGGAGGTAAGTATGGAGTAATCCTTTCTTTGGGGAGATCATTCATTTTTTGATCACACATTTTTCCTTTGTGACGTTTGCAAAAAGCACAACTTAACAAGATTTTCCTTGCTGCTGCATTGGCTTGAGTGACCCAGAACTTTTCTCTCAATTTGGAGAGGATGTAATTTCTCCCACCATGCCTCATCAGTTCATGAACATTTTTAAGAATTAACATGGAGATGTACTGATCTTTACACAGGATAACTGGGTGTTTGCTCTCTTCGGGCATTGCAGTCCTGGACAATCTTCCACCTTCTCTTAACAGTCCATCCTCTAGAACAGGATTCAGCTTGTTTATAGGGCTACACTTTTTTACGGGTTTTCCTGTCCTTAGTGTACAAATCTCTTTGTCCTAATAACTGTCCCGATTGTCGTCTGCAGTCTTCCTTAAAGCATAAAATGCACAACTAGGTGATGACACTGCTCCAAAGAGATGTACAGTCATTCTGTACTCTTCAACTTGCTTGAACAGATCTCCATTAGGCCACCACAGGAACCTTAGAAAGTCTTTGTCTTCCTCAGCCACTTTGACTTTATAGAACATAGACTTCACATCAGACATAAAAGCAACTGGTTTTGTAGAAGCTGTTCGTTCAAAGATGTTCCTTTAAACTTAGCTCCACAGTCGAAGACAACTCGCAACTTACCTTTGCGTGGGTGATAACCTGTTCTACATTCCTCATCACGGAGTGTATCTTCTCCACAACGCAATTGATCCTGTGGTACTATTTCTGCATAGCCACTGCTGATGACATTCTCAAGAACGCTTGTGTATTCTTGGTGGAACTTCTCATTTCTTTCCATTTTCCTTCTTAGTCCAATGAGGCGCTGTTGAGTAATACAACGATTGTTTGGCAGTGTTACCTCCTGGGCTTTGAATGGCAGCTTTAAACTGTAATGTCCGTCCTTTAAGTTTACAGATTTTTCCATTATTTTAATGAATCCTGCCTCCTGTCTTGACATTTCTTCTTTGTCGTCAGCGATTTTTTCATTGAAGTCACTTTGGTACTGCTTCTCCAATAGCAACTGGGTTATTTCATTTTGCTTTTGCAGAATCTGTCATGTAGAATTGTCATCAACTGCATGTGCTTTTTCAGTGGGTCCTGCAACTGCAACAGGTAAGCCTTTATTTCTCATCAATCTTGTAGACTTCTCAAACTTTGCATCAGGAATGTCAGGTATTTATTTCGATCTTTGCTTCTCAACATAAGATCCCATTCCATCCTGATCCGAAAATTCTTGCAGTACTGCCAACTCTGCATCTGAGGCTTCAATATCAGCATCCATTTCCACTTGTTCCATCCTTCTGCGTAATGATTCTTCCTCCTGCTCCAATTCATGTTTCTTTTTTAGCGCTGCTGCGCGTGCCAGGAGTGCAGCTTTCTTGGCTTCTGCTTGTGCAACTTCAAATGCAGCTTTGCTTGATCGACTTGATCTTTCACTGGTGCGGCTTTTAGTGCAAGATGATGTTCCAACATTTGATACACTGTCCGTTGGCTTTATATCATCCTCAAGGTGAACATCTTCAGTAGTACCATTATTTGTACTCTTAAAATAATTTTCCACACGCTGGAAAAATTTGTTCACACTTAAAAGCTTTGCTTTGAACCATATTTCATGCTTTTCTTTTTTCTTTTACGGGTAGCAACTCAAGCAGATTGTTATGTGCAACCTATGCGTCATTAATCAAGGCTTGATATTTGCTGAAGCTACATTTTATTTCAGCTTCATAACAGCGTCACACATTAAACCTTGAACAGTTTGTTTGATGTTGGCAGCTTTACTTAATTTGGATTTTCTTAGTGTCTCTAAGTCACTTAGTTTAGAAAGCAGTGCTTTTGTTGTAAGTTTTATAGACCTTTTTTTCACAGAGGCTTCTTCCTCGTTATCATTTTGAGAGTCAGCCGACACCACATGTGTTACCTCGATACCTTGATGATTTTCATCCATTTTACCTTCTTTTCAACCACCGAAAAACAACATTTAATTTAAATATCATGAAAACAAGAAATCAGAAATAAAGCATAAACACTTTAATTTTCTTGTGTAAACCCCTTGACCCAAATGTCTCTTATTTCAAGTCCTCGTTTACTTTAAACCAAATGTCAATGTATGTATTCCCTTTTCATTCTTGCTGTTCACATTTTAATAACTGCAGCTCTTAAAAGTCATACTACATCTTATGTGTGTGTGTTAATTGCCGTTACCTCGCTTTATTCGTTCTAGGTCCGAAAGAACTTTCCTCCACTGTCCGACGTAGTGTCTGCATCGAAGTGTCCAATCTTCACCTGCACCACGTCCAGACCACCTCACTGTCCAATGTGAGGCCGCTCACCGACCTCCGTCGTCTATGGCGTCCGTCCTCAACGCGTCCAGACCACCTCACTGTCCAATGTGAGGCCCAAAGTGCTCGATTCCGACGTCCGCTACCGATCACTGCAGTCCGTCACCGATCACCGCCGTCCGTCACCGACCTCCGCCCGTCATCACTGCTTCCTGGCCGCCTCACTGTCCAATGTGAGGACCGCTGCGCCCCTAGGTCTACTGGCCCAATGCGTTTCCATTCAGCCGATCACTGTCGAAACAAGGTGCACGAACAGCACAAGGATTGTGTCGTTTAAACTTGATCAGTCTTTTTCTCATACAGAGGTGGTTTTTGACTAACTGTTGGCGCACGTTTAAGTTGTTTTGCACGCGTGTTGCGGGCGTGCTGTTTCCTTGTGGCTTAAAATAATAAAATAAGGTAAAATAATAAACTTTCAAAAGTCTGAACTTAAAGTCTGATATGCCAATCCATTTATTAACATAACGAATATAAAACATTTAATAATAAACTTAATTCAAGTCAGTCTCCATGATTACACGCCGTGCCTCATGGTCAAAAACCATGCACCTCCCCGTGTGCCACACCTGCACTAATTAACCCCTGTCTTAAGTAGACTCGTGGCAGAACACAGCACCACCCCATGCCAATACACAGAATGGCTCCAACAGGAGATATCTGGATATTTGCTGATGGTATATGATATTAGTTTGATTGATATTTGTCTTTTTATCATTAAACAAGTCAGTTAAAGTTACAGGGAACTGTTGAGGAGAGAGAGAGAATGAAACAGATGAGCAGTTTAATATTATGAGCTCAAACGCGATATTGTCTGAATTATCGCTCTCGGCAATATATCAGTCGACCACTAACTAAGACCAAACTAATCCTTACTCATCTACTTTAGTATTTACTTTTATTAGATATTAACGTGGTATTAAGTGTGAAAAATCATTTTAAAATGCAGATCATTTACACTTTTAGAATTTAACCTCCTTATTAAACATGATAAATGGTGAATCTATGTACTGATGATCATTGTCCCATGTGTGTCAAACATGTTGAGTGATCCAAACATCATCTGCAGCCTGAAACTGTTGAATGCACTTAACTGCATAGAGAGATATATGATGCTCCCTTGCTCCCTATTTAGTGCATGACTTAACCTCCAGTGTGCTGTCTGTCTGCACTGGTCTCAGAACAGTTTTAAATGCACCTTATTTTCATCCTAACTCCATATAAAGCCTCTGAAAGCAAATATATAAGAATGTATATACTAATGTTAATGAATAGAACAGTATTGTAAAGTGACAACAGAATAAAATAACAAAATATATATTAATATGAAGCTAAATGACCCACAGATGTGTTAATGTTGAAACATATTCAAAATAACAAACATGTTTTTTCAACTTTTGGGAATGTGGTCCTAATTTCCTCATATGTGGACATCATGTTTATCAGCGCGCTGAATCAAGAAAAACGAATATAATCTTTAAATCACAAATCAAAGGAAATTAGAGACTCTTTACAACCAAACAGATTTCAATCAACAAACTTAAAGAGGTTTCTTACCAGAGGCACTTTTGTTGGCGCAGCGCCAGTAGCAGCACTTCCTGTAAATCACTTCCTGTCAATCGACGTCATGCTGTTGTGTCACGTGTCACGCTGCGCCAGAAGATTAACCCTTAAATTACTGTGATGAGTTTTGTCAACAGTATTGAGTCGGTTTTAACTCATTTAATTAATGTGTTGCATGTAGCGAAGCTAAAATACAAAGTCCACACATGTGGATGTGGTGTCGCATGATAATAAAGATGTTTCTTTGTGTCTGCAGGTGTGTTTGGTGTTGATCCAGATAAAGTGAAGTCAGTGTCAGTGATGGAGGGAGATTCTGTCACTTTACACACTGATGATACTGAAATACTGAGAGATGATGATGTTTTACACTGGATGTTTGGAGCTCAGAATCCAGATACTGTTATAGCAGAAATCAACAGACCAGCAAATATAACCTCAATAATGGACGAACAGTTGAGATTCAGACTGCAGCTGAACAATCAGACTGGAGATCTCACCATCACAAACATCACAACCGCACACACTGGACTTTATAAAGCACAGATCATCACAAACACAATATCATTTAATATATTCAATGTGACTGTTTATGGTGAGTACAGAAATAACATCAGTGTCCTCTTCATATTTCATTCTCACATCATCATCATACTATTATAAATATCAAAAACAATATAAATCATGCAATGTAATGAGAAGACTGAAGGTCTGACACTCTTGTCTTCTGAGACTCACAGATCACAATAAACTGCGACTGATTATGATGAAACTGATGTTTGATGTTTATTTTATTGACTCTGAATTATCTTTCCAGCTCGTCTGCCGGTTCCTGTGATCATCAGAGACTCTTCTCAATGTTCTTCAAGCTCTAAATGTGTGTTGGTGTGTTCAGTGGTGAATGTGACACAGGTGACTCTCTCCTGGTACAAAGGAAACAGTTTATTGTCCTCCATCAGTGTGTCTGATCTCAACAGAAGTCTCTCTCTGGAGGTGGAATATCAGGAGAACAACACCTACAGCTGTGTGATCAACAATCCCATCAGAAACCAGACTAAACATCTCAACATTACTGAAGTCTGTCAGCCGTGTTCAGGTGGTGAGTTTATTGTTTGTTTACAGTCTCTGAAAATGCAAATTAATTTCTTTGATTCACTGTTGTGAGTTCTGATTGAAGTTAAACTAGTTGAAACTATTTCAATATTAGTTCATAAACGGCTCAGTCCAGCTATCATCTGTTTGTTCTGTTATCTCCTCAGATTGTGTTCACTGTTGTGCTTTCACTGAAGCTGTGATCCGATTGGTCCTCTCTGCTCTGGTGGGCGTGGCTTCTGTTGCTGTACTAGTTTATGACATCACATCCAGAAGAGAAGTGACATCACCATCATGAAGTGTCAAAACACATGAATATTAATTAGGATATGTGCAGACAATGCCAAATAATATTTTACTGCTTTTGAGTTTATCGTCACTCTTGATGAAATGTATGTACATCTCTGTGACGCGCTCATGAGAAGGATGACATAAGCTTGTTGGTAAGGTCACTCAAAACAAGATAAGACACTGTTTAGCTATTATGCCACCCACAGCTGGCACCAGCTTCAGATGTGCCCAAACAGTATCCACATTTAAATATCATGGGGTTTATTAACCTTAAAGATCCCTGGAGCACCTCTTCAGTGTTTCCACATCCGAAACTCCGGGTCAAATGTTTATGTTCATCTTTTTACTACTTGTTGAACTACTTGTTGAACATGTAATTGTATGTATCTTTTATTGTCTTTATCATGTCTGTGTGAAGCACTTTCAATTTCCACTGTGTATGAAAATAAACTTTCCTTACATTGATTGTAAGAGTGCATTTCCCTTAACTGTCTGAATGAGCCGCTGCAAGCAGTGAAGCACCTTTCAAAATTAAGAGTCCCCGCTGTTTTTGGGGCTTGTTTATAGCTAAAAGTCCCATGTTAAGAATCAGAATCACAAAAAGCTTTATTGCCAAGTACGTTTTTTACGCATACAAGGTATTTGTTTTGGTGTTGTAGGCGCGTGTCACACATTCTCTAAATATAAGAAAGTTAAGGAGAAACAGTATTAAAATAAGCAATATAAATAAATATGTCCACACAGTATATATTAAAATTAAGAATAAAATAAAAGAGCAGCAGAGTAAGTACAGTGGCATGCAGAACCAGAAGTGGAGTGTGGAGAGTGTCAGGGTGGGTACCGGGCCTTGTTGATAAGGCTTGTGGCGGATGGGAAGAAACTGTTCTTGTGGCGTGAGGTTTTTTCCTGATGGACCTCAGCCTTCTGCCAGAAGGGAGTGTCTCAAAGAGATTGTAGCCGGGGTGGGAGAGATCAGCCACAATCTTTCCAGCACGCTTCAGGGTGTATATTGCATATTGCAGTCAATCACCTTCTCTGCAGACTGGATAACAAGCTGTAGTCTGCCCTTGTCCTTGGCAGTAGTAGCAGCATACCAGATGGTGATGGAGGATGTGAGAATGGACTCAATGATGGCTGTGTAGAAGTGTACCATCATTGTCTTTGGCAGGTTGAATTTCTTCAGCTGCCGTAGGAAGTACATTCTCTGTTGTGCTTTCTTGATGAGGGAGTTGATGTCCAGTGCTAATGGTCTGTGAGTCGGAGACGTGTTTCCCCAGCTTCACATGCTGCTTCCTGTCAGACAGGAAGTCAGTGATCCACCTGCAGGTGGAGTCAGGCACACTTAGCTGGGAGAGCTTCTCCTGGAGCAGAGCCGGGATGATGGTGTTTAAGGCAGAGCTGAAATCCACAAACAGGATCCTGGCATAGGTTCCTGTGGATTCCAGGTGCTGGAGGATGTAGTGGAGGGCCAAGTTGACTATGTCGTCTACAGACCTGTTGGCTCTATATGCAAATTGCAGGAGGTCCAGGAGGGGGTCGGTGATGTCTTTGAGGTGTGAAAGCACAAGGCGCTCAAAGGACTTCATAACCACAGGGGTCAGGGCGATGGGTCTGAAGTCATTAAGTCCTGTGGTCCTTGACTTCTTGGGAACAGGGATGATAGTTGAGGACTTGAAGCAGGCTGGCACATGACATGTCTCCAGTGAGGTGTTGAAAATATCTGTGAACACTGGAGATAGCTGATCAGCGCAGTGCTTCAAGCTGGATGGGGAGACAGCATCCGGTCCAGCAGCTTTCCGGGGTTCTGTCTCCTGAAGAGTTTGTTGACGTCCCTCTCATGGATGGAAAGAATCGGCACTGAGGGGGTGGGGGGTGGAGGGGGGTACCTTTAAGTTAGGCATTGGTGGGGGTGCCTAGGCCCCTGCTGAGGTGGGGAGGTGGGGGTGATGCACTGTAGCTGGAGCTGTTGGGAGGTGTCGTGGGGTATGGTTTCAGGACTTTACCTTTGTTGGGAGGTGTCGTGGGGAACGGTTACAGGACTGTCCCTTTGTCTTTAAAAGCAGCAGTAGAACTCGTTCAGGTCGTTGGCTAGGTGTCGGTCGTTGATGGGCTGGGGGGGCTTTAGGCTTGTAGTTGGTGATTTGCTTGAGCCCTTTACAGACAGACGTAGAGTCGTTGGCTGAGAGCTGGTGTTGGAGCTTCTCAGAGTACCGTCGTTTAGCCTCTTTCACCGCCTTGCTAAACTTGTACTTCGCCTCTTTAAATCTGTCTTTGTCCCTACTCCTGAAGGCATCTTCCTTATCAAACCTTAACCTTCCGAGTTTGGCTGTAAACCAGGGTTTGTCATTGTTGTAACTAACCCTGGTGCGTGATGGAATATGGCAGCCTCACTGTCTACTTCCTTGATGTCCTCACTACAGGTTTGCAGAGCGTGGTCAGAGTGTTCCAGTGCAGCACGGGGGATGGCAAGATAAGCATTGGCAAGATAAGCATTCCTGACTGTGGTATAACAGTGATCCAGAATGATCTCCTCTCTGGTCGGGCATTTAATAAACTGTCTGAATTTAGAGAGTTCATGACTGGTTTCCTTTGTTAAAGTCACCAAGGACCAAAAACTAAAGAGTCCAGGTTGGTCCACTCCACACACAGTATCTGGTCGGCGAGCATGCGCTGTGCATGTAAACACCGACCAGAATGAATGAAGCAAACTCACAGGGTGAATAAAAAGGTTTACAGTTTATGATGAAAGATGCCAGGTCAGGAACTGTGCTACTGGATCACTGTCACATCATTGCACCAACTTTATTCTGCAATACTGACAGAGGTGTAGATTCCGGTTGGGATGGGGGGTGGTAACGATATTTCATCATCATCACTGTTCTAGTGGGTATGAAGAATCTCATCTAAAAACAACTCATGCATTTATTTAGTTGTAGTGTAAATAAACTACAGTTACTTTTACCTTTGATTGTGTTATTTTTAAGTTTATTATTAAGTATTGTAATAAAACGTGCAGTGTATGTTGTACACACAATATGTCAAAATATTTTAAACATGAAGCAAACATGACTTTAAGGTGCATACAGACATGAGAATGTTTGACTAATGCCATCTTTACACTGCAAAGGTGGCACAGAAGTGGCATCTATGTGTATTTGTCTATATATATAAAATGGTATGAGATTAATGTTTTCAATGTATAGAATATAGAAATATGAAATAAATTAAAATATGAAGTTATACTTTTAAATAGGAAAGTAAATTATCAAAGTTGTGCTCTATCATGACATCAACAATGTTTAAAGCTGCTCTGATACTGTAATAACACAGAACCAAAGCAGCATCAGAACTGAGGCGGGTCAGAGCGGGCATCATTTAGGCTGGCATTTATACGCTCAATGAATACACAAGAAATATAAATGTAGAAGTGTTTTCACCTGATTCGTGTGTGATGTTCCAGAGAGGATTGTGCTGAGACAGACATCATTAAATGCTGTGTTGAGATCTCTTATTTAAAAAGGACATTAAATACAATCAGTCTCGTGATGTTTATTGACCTGCAGTTTCTTCAGCTCACCAGTAGAGTTCACAATCACAAGCTTTCTAATCCACTTCAATCACATCATGACAGGTCACACATAGACAGCCCAAAGTTTGGATTAATGTACAGATTTAGCTGTTTTGGAAGGAAATTGGTACTTTAATTCACCAAAGTGGCATTCAACTGATCACAAGTATAGTCAGGACATTACTGATGTAAAAACAGCACATAACTATCTGAAAAAAGTCATTTTTGATCGAATCTAGACAGCAGCATCACTCCAACACCTTATCCTCGAGTACTGCGTGTTAAATTGATCATTTGGTGCTAGAAAATCACTTGCCATTATATCAAATACAGCTGAAAGATATTTGGTCCATTAAATTAAGCTGAACTTTGTCTTTGTTTTTGAGTTGTCACATTATGCAATAGACTGGCATGTCTCAAGGTCAATATTAGGTCAAAAATGTCAAAAAGAAACTGCTTTCACTAGAAACTAGAAACTGTGCTGCAACAAGTCTGAGTCCTACAGCTAGAAACACAAAGCACAACTGTCTCTAACAAGGACAGAAAGAGATGAGGAAGACCAGATGTACAACTAAACAAGAGAATAAGTACATCAGAGTCTCTAGTTTAAGAAAAAGATGCCTCACATGTCCTCCGCTGACAGCTTCATTGAATTCTACATGCTCAACACCAGTTTCATGTACAACTGTAAAGAGAAGACTCTTATGGGAAGAATTGCAAAGAAAAAGTGTGGGGTGAAAGTTCAAGTGCTACAGGAAGTGTGGGGTGAAATGTCACCTGAGTATCTGAACAAACTGACCGCTAGAATAACAAGGAAGCTGTCATTGCTGCACGTGAAGGATTTTTGATGAGAACTCTTTGAAGTAGTTTAAAAAGTTCAAATTGTAATAGTAATTTTTCACGTTATTAATGTCCTGACTATACATTGTGATCAGTTGAAGAATGCCACTTTGCTAAATAAAAGTATCAATTTCTTTCCATAAGAGGAAAATCTGTACATTATTCCAAACTTTTGGCTGCCAGGGAATGTTTGTATATACAGTATCTCACAAAAGTGAGTACACCCCTCACATTTTTGTAAATATTTGATTATATCTTTTCATGTGACAACACTGAAGAAATGACACTTTACTACAATGTAAAGTAGTGAGTGTACAGCTTGTGTAACAGTGTACATTTGCTGTCCCCTCAAAATAACAACACACAGCCATTAATGTCTATACCACTGGCAACAAAAGTGAGTACACCCCTAAGTGAAAATGTCAAAATTGGGCCCAATTAGCCATTTTCCCTCCTCGAGTGTCATGTGACTCGTTAATATTACAAGGTCTCAGGTGTGAATGGGGAGCAGGTTTGTTCAATTTGGTGTTATCACTTTCACACTCCCTCGTACTGGTCACTGGAAGTTCAACATGGCACCTCATGGCAAAGAACTCTCTGAGGATCTGAAAAAAGAATTGTTGCTCTACATAAAGATGGCCTAGGCTATAAGAAGATTGCCAAGACCCTGACACTGAGCTGCAGCACGGTGGCCAAGACCATACAGCGGTTTAACAGGACAGGTTCCACTCAGAACAGGCCTCGCCATGGTCGAAGTTGAGTGCACGTGCTCAGTGTCTTATCCAGAAGTTGTCTTTGGGAAATAGACGTATGAAGGGGTGGGGGGGTCAGCCTGTCAGTGCTCAGACCATACGCCGCACACTGCATCAAATTGGTCTGCATGGCTGTTGTCCAAGAAGGAAGCCTCTTCTAAAGATGATGCACAAGAAAGCCCGCAAACAGTTTGCTGAAGACAAGCAGACTAACGACATGGATTACTGGAACCATGTCCTGTGGTCTGATGAGACCAATATAAACTTATTTGGTTCAGATGGTGTCAAGCGTGTGTGGCGGCAAGCAGGTGATAAGTACAAAAACAACTGTGTCTTGCCTACAGTCAAGCATGGTGGTGGGAGTGTCATGGTCTGGGGCTGCATGAGTGCTGCCGGCACTGGGGAGCTACAGTTCATTGAAGGAACCATGAATGCCAACAAGTACTGTGACATACTGAAGCAGAGCATGATCCCCTCCCTTCAGAGACTGGGCCGCAGGGCAGTATTCCAGGATGATAATGACCCCAAACACACCTCCAAGACGACCACTGCCTTGCTAAAAAGTTGAGGGTGAAGGTGATGGACTGGCCAAGCATGTTTCCAGACCTAAACCCTATTGAGCATCTGTTGGGCATCCTCAAATGGAAGGTGGAGGAGCACAAGGTCTCGAACATCCACCAGCTCTGTGATGTCATCATGGAGGTGTGGAAGAGGACTCCAGTGGAAACCTGTGAAGCTCTGGTGAACTCCATGCCCAAGAGGCTTAAAGCAGTGCTGGAAAATAATGGTGGGCACACAAAATATTGACACTTTGGGCCCAATTTGGACATTTTCACTTAGGGGTGTACTCACTTTTGTTGCCAGCGGTTTAGACATTAATGGATGTGTGTTGAGTTATTTTGAGGGGACAGTGAACTGTTATACAAGCTGTACACTCACTACTTTACATTGTAGCAAAGTGTCATTTCTTCAGTGTTGTCACATGAAAAGATATAATCAAATATTTGCAAAAATGTGAGGGGTGTACTCACTTTTGTGAAATACTGTATATACTCACCTGTGATATTAGTTGAAATGGGGAAAAGCCATTATATATGAATAATTAAACTTACTTTAAATTATTGGAACACAACTGAGGATTGTCCTGCTATTAGAGGACTATACGAATGTTTTGAGTTGGTCAAATCAAAGAAAACATTTGTAAGTTATATAAGACAATGTTTAATATGGGCTGAAAAGTTTAAGATTTTAAATATTGCTCCTGCTAATAATCCTGGAAGTGTGTTTGTCCCGGGATGGCTACTGTCTACAGTAGATGTGGATTTTGGTCATGATGATAAAGAAGATCTCAAAGAAACAGATGATGATTATATAAATACTAAATATATTTCAGTTCTTCAAGTTTATACCGATGGATCCAAAGATCCTGATAGTAATCGTTGTGTTGTGTTATGTATATTTCTCAACTAAGATGAAGATGATTGATCTGTTTTACAGCTGAAACAGTAGATTCACATTCTGTGGGCATTAGAACGGGCAGAGGATGTTAGACCAACAGGATGGTTATTTGCTCTTCTTCAGTTTTAATCGGTGTAATAAAAGACAATCCACTGCAGATCTTATTTTAGATCTGTTTTTAAGATTGCACCGGATTAGTTGTTCAGAATGTGACAGATTTATTTGGTTATCTGCACATAATGGAATTAAGGGCAATGAAGAAGCAGATACACTTGCTAAAGAGTCATTAAAACAAGAGAAAGTCGGCATTAGTGGAATTTGGAGGAACTGAATTAAGAAGTAAACTGGTGTCAGGTATTGGGATACTATGACATCATCAATGGGAAGAAGACAGCAGACATCTTTTCTCAATACAGCCACATGTTAAAACTCATTTCAGGAAATAACTGATTCCAACAGTGTTGATGTCCAGATTTAGGTTTGGCCACTGCAGATTGAATGCAAATCTTTATATTATAGGGAAACATCTGGATGATTGTGTGATGCATGTAGAGTGTCTGAAACTGTATCACAAGTATGACTTGAATGTTTGAAATTTGATAGTGCTAGCTAGTGAGAGTCTTTCCTGTCCATGTGCTAACATCGTGACTTAGTCATCAGTGGAAATGTGTCCTCATATAACGGTCTGGACTAACAGAAACGCTCAAATCTCCCCTAACACCGGTGGATTATATCACAACAATACGAGTATCTCTGACAAATGAATGACAACGGGAAGATGCAGTTTCTGTTAAACAGGAGTTTGCTTGCCATCCAAATCAATTGTTCAATCTGAATTGTGTAACTTTACAATTTTAAAATACTTTCTCCTGTTCCAGTTTAATATTAGTGATGGGTGTGTTTGTGTAACTCCGTTTGGTGGTGCAGAAATGACAGACTTCAGTTTAGCAACACTTGTTACTCTGGTTACTCCGGAGTAGTGTCCCAAACATAACAGCTGCATCAATCATAACTGAACAGCTGAAGTGGATAGTAAATTGTAATTTTTTTTTTTTTTTTTTGTGGTGTGGCCATTGAAAATGTTGACAGGGTAAATAACAATCATGAACCGACAAAATCCCTCATTGTTGAGTCCTGTTTTGTTCCATTGAAGACAAAGTAATTTGGGTTTAGAGTAATGATGACACAGAATTGATCATAAGAAGCAAGAACTGGGCTATTAGCTGTCCGCAGCGCTGTGGCTCATTGTCTCGCTCTGCCGGTAAGTAGTGAAATCATAAAGTGAACCCTCTCGCTGTCGGATTGTAAATGGGGGTGATATTTTAGGTAAAAACTGCACTGCATGAGAAAGCCCGCAATTATCAGAAGACCCATCAAACTAGCCGCTCCGCAGTGTGTTGGGAGTATCAGCAGGTTCAGGAATAGGTACAGGTGGAATCGAAGCTGGAGGTGGAACAGGATTTAATTGATCAGAGCACGTACCGTTTGCTGTATTTCTTGGATCTGCTGTCCCTGGGTGGTC
The DNA here is from genome assembly GCF_025860055.1 of Xyrauchen texanus. Lineage (NCBI taxonomy): Eukaryota > Metazoa > Chordata > Actinopteri > Cypriniformes > Catostomidae > Xyrauchen > Xyrauchen texanus. The sequence goes on from NC_068323.1 coordinate 1,692,948, forward strand.
AACGCCTGTTCATGCCTCCCAACAGTAGATCCTTGAGGCGAAATTGCTGCACACATCCATTCTAAAGAACCTTGAAGGTTTTCCGCTGAATCAAACAGAAATAATCTTTATCTGTTGAGGTCAGCGCCAATTTGACTGTTTTTGCATGACGTCACGACTGTCAAATCTGAACAGAATTCAACGTTTTCTTACATGTAATTACGAGATCAACAAAGAAGTGAAAGATAGAAACTCAATTAACTCAGACATGACATAAATGCAGCATTATTACTCTTCTGTCACAACAACTTCTTTAAAGATCCACTTCTGATGAAATTCTTTGAAATAAAGCTACAGGTCAGACCGGTCGAACCAGCCGTCTATCATCATCTAAGCAGATCAATAAAAGCTTTAAAGCATCTAAAGAACAAAGCGTGTACACACAAAAACCGCCCAGAAGGTCAAACTATTTAAACATTTTACACAAAGAGGAGAATTATATCAAACACGCACCTCATGTTGTTCATGTCTCTTCAGTAAAATAGAAACTTTATAATGTGGATTTAGTTTTGAACTCTCATGTTGCTAAAACTTGAACTATTATTAGAGTTTAATGAAGTCTCGGGTCATTTGTAATACTGGAACTCTCCGTATGTTCAACATCAATTCTGGAAGTCTGTGACAATCTTTCTAAAACTGCTTTTTGAAGTCGACATAGAAATCTACATGTCTTAAGATTTGAGAGTCCTCAAACCTCTTTGAGTTCTTCATGGTTTGACAAAGTTTTACAACCATCCCTGATGTCCCGCTCCTACTTTTCTGTTCCCTGTTTTTGTTCATGTGGAAAAGAAAAACCCTTTGTGATTTTTGATAATAACTGCAAGATCTTTCTCACACTAATTAAACCCGTCATTTATATGGGACAAAAGTTCTCTGATCTCTGACAGGAATGCCAACAGGAACAAGGATGTAATCAGTAATCTGTGCTGCTCTGAAACGAAAGATTTTTGGGAATGTCGTTAGTTTGGGAGCCTCAGAAAACACCAAGATACCACAAACTTTCAACTTGGTTCCGTTTAATATTAGCACTATACCATGTTAGTGTTAGGACAGGATTATTGGCCTGTGTTTCAGCATTATTCTGCAGTTTAAGGAGTCTTTCACACACATGCTGCATCTGTCTGCACTGTTTTATGTAAACATGTGCTGGTCTTTGTGTTCTCAATGTTTGTTCAGCGTCTTGCGCAAGAGCCCACATCTGTAAGATGCTGTGTTAATTGATCTTTGAAACACTTCGAGACGTCTCAGTTTGGTTTCAGGTGTTGTGCTCATCTGCAAACAGTGTAAAAATCTGTCCAAGAATCATGTGCAATATTCTTTCCAAACATGACTTGTTTAATGAAGTCTGTTTAAAATGTTCAACACTCACATGAGATGACCACTTGAGTAATGTCAGGATCCTAATAAAAGCTGTTTTGCCTCATGAGCGGCAGCATGTTGAGATACGATGACTAGATGAATATTACCCACATTACCTCCGTAATCCTCCTGTTATTGGACACTTTTGCTGGCAGAATAGATATAAAGTATATACGGTCATATTGGCCAGCGAATCATAAACAGCTTTTGACTACATCATTAAACGTTACATAAAGGAACTATTTTAACTTGGCACACGACGTTAATAACGAAAACACTAAACAAAAAGCAGTGAAATGTGATGCAGCAGCCAAAGAAGAAGAAATAATATATCAAATCAAATCACTTTATTGTCACACTACCATGTACACAAGTGCAACAGTAGGTGAAATTCTTGTGTGCAGTTCCGAGCAACATATCAGTCATGACAGTGACGAGACATATACCAATTACAGTAAACAACATACTTACACAACACAATTTACACATCAAATGTACACATAATTACACAACACAATAATTATATACAATGTGCAGTAAACAATACACACAATATACAATACAATAAGTAAGGAGTATATGAAATATATATATATATATATATATATATATATATATGAAGTAGTATATTGAGGAGAATATGTTGACAGTCCAGTGTGAGATACAGTGAGGAAAATAAGTATTTGAACACCCTGCTATTTTGCAAGTTCTCCCACTTAGAAATCATGGAGGGGTCTGAAATTGTCATCGTAGGTGCATGTCCACTGTGAGAGACATAATCTAAAAAAAATCCAGAAATCACAATGTATGATTTTTTTAACTATTTATTTGTATGATACAGCTGCAATTAAGTATTTGAACACCTGAGAAAATCAATGTTAATATTTGGTACAGTAGCCTTTGTTTGCAATTACAGAGGTCAAACGTTTCCTGTAGTTTTTCACCAGGTTTGACACACACTGCAGGAGGGATTTTGGCCCACTCCTCCACACAGATCTTCTCTAGATCAGTCAGGTTTCTGGGCTGTCGCTGAGAAACACGGAGTTTGAGCTCCCTCCAAAGATTCTCTATTGGGTTTAGGTCTGGAGACTGGCTAGGCCACGCCAGAACCTTGATATGCTTCTTACAGAGCCACTCCTTGGTTATCCTGGCTGTGTGCTTCGGGTCATTGTCATGTTGGAAGACCCAGCCTCGACCCATCTTCAATGCTCTAACTGAGGGAAGGAGGTTGTTCCCCAAAATCTCGCAATACATGGCCCGGTCATCCTCTCCTTAATACAGTGAAGTCAGCCCTGTCCCATGTGCAGAAAAACACCCCCAAAGCATGATGCTACCACCCCCATGCTTCACAGTAGGGATGGTGTTCTTGGGATGGTACTCATCATTCTTCTTCCTCCAAACACGGTTAGTGGAATTATGACCAAAAAGTTCTATTTTGGTCTCATCTGACCACATGACTTTCTCCCATGACTCCTCTGGATCATCCAAATGGTCATTGGCAAACTTAAGACGGGCCTTGACATGTGCTGGTTTAAGCAGGGGAACCTTCCGTGCCATGCATGATTTCAAACCATGACGTCTTAGTGTATTACCAACAGTAACCTTGGAAACGGTGGTCCCAGCTCTTTTCAGGTCATTGACCAGCTCCTCCCTGTAGTTCTGGGCTGATTTCTCACCTTTCTTAGGATCATTGAGACCACACGAGGTGAGATCTTGCATGGAGCCCCAGTCCGAGGGAGATTGACAGTCATGTTTAGCTTCTTCCATTTTCTAATGATTGCTCCAACAGTGGACCTTTTTTCACCAAGCTGCTTGGCAATTTCCCGTAGCCGTTTCCAGCCTTGTGGAGGTGTACAATTTTGTCTCTAGTGTCTTTGGACAGCTCTTTGGTCTTGGTCATGTTAGTAGTTGGATTCTTACTGATTGTATGGGGTGGACAGGTGTCTTTATGCACCTAATGACCTCAAATAGGTGCATCTAATTTAGGATAATAAATGGAGTGGAGGTGGACATTTTAAAGGCAGACTAACAGGTCTTTGAGGGTCAGAATTCTAGCTGATAGACAGGTGTTCAAATACTTATTTGCAGCTGTATCATACAAATAAATAGTTAAAAATCATACATTGTGATTTCTGGATTTTTTTTTAGATTATGTCTCTCACAGTGGACATGCACCTCACGATGACAATTTTAGACCCCTCCATGTTTTCTAAGTGGGAGAACTTGCAAAATAGCAGGGTGTTCAAATACTTATTTTCCTCACTGTATAAGATTAATAAAGTGCAGTGCTAATATATATATATATATATATATATATATACTCTGTGTGCTCAATTATTAGGCATATTTTGTTCCTCAGGATTCATTTGATTGTTGAACAAACCCAATGATCTGTCAGTCCAAAATATTACTGAACCTCAAACCTGAAAAAGTGAGTTTTGTCTCTCAGGGGAATATAAAAGTGTGCACAATTATTAGATAACTAAATTACAAAAATAATTTCTCCACACTCAATTGTTTATTCTGAATTTGTAGAGTAGGTGCAACAAATAAGTGACACAAAATGACAATTAAATAACATTTTTGACCTTTCAATATAGCCACAATTCTTCTCAATAATGGCCATGAGCCGTCCATCCGTGATTCGGTCAGTTTCTTGACCTGTTCACGATCAACCACAGCCTCCCAAACGCTGTTCAGAGAGGATATTGTCTTCATTCACATTTGAGAAGGGCCCACAAGTTCTCAATAGGATTTATGTCAGGTGATGAAGGGGGTCAAGTCATTATTTGGGCCAAGCAGTGGAGTACTTGGATGAATGTGATGAATGGCCTTCTTGAATGTTGAGGAATAAATATTATTTCACTCATGTAAAGTCAGTAAAATATGCATGTTATGTCTGTGTTTCACAATGAGTAGATTGTTTTCTCCAGTGTTTTTCTATAGAGCTCAACAATGTCTGGGGCTGATGAGTACAAATACTTTCATTTCTGCTGAAACCTGTGGAGGAGGAGGGAGGTGTTTTTCTGTAGCTGATAAAAGGAAGTCACACACACCAGATCATATTAACATCAGACGTATCGCTTCAGGACAGAAACTTTTTCACATCAAAAGTCTGTCGCTTCTTTAAGAACATCATGAAGCTCCTCAGGAGTTTACTCGCTCTACAACTCTTCATTGTGAATGGTAAGTTATTATCATTATTTAACTTTATTTTATACATTATTATTTTTATAAAATGTCATACTTTATTTTTCATTATGTTTATCATTTTTATACGTTATTTATAAGTATATATTAGTTTATAAGTCTACATTCACACAGCACGAGATTTCTGAACATCCTCTTACAATGTAGTTTTGAGTTCTGAATATTTAAAGAAAAGTCTCCCTTTTACTGCTAATTTTATTAAAAGGTGTTTTAACTTCAATTAAACACTCTAAACAGAGTCAACCTCTTTATTTTCTGCTGAGTCAACGGCATATTATAAAACACAATTACAGACGCACATAATCACCAGCGTGACAGTCAACATGAAACATGAAACAGTCCTTCATCATCAAACCGGTTATACCAGTTTCAATCTGTTAATGCCAGTGTGACGAGATTTGCTGTATTGTTGTTATTAGATTTGTACATATGGATGTGTTTTATGTCAATGAATGTTTGTATTATTTTACAAATTCTACATTATTTTAAATATCCTTATGACTATTTAATTAAAAATATCATTTACAATGAATAATTGCCAATATTAAAATAAATGTTATCCTTTAGTTTAAAGCTGCGGATGCCAAACCAAAACCGTCAAATTAAAGTAAAATATCTTTATTCAAATAAAGTGCAAAAACAATACATTTACAGACATTTTTATTAAAGGCTTTGCAGAGAAACAGTTAATTTACAGGTATTTCCTGAATTATTATGATCCTTCAATTAAGAGTTAACACACGCTAAACATTATAAAATACCAGTTTTATTTCGGAAGACAAATAATACTGTATAAAACAGATTCAAATCATCTCAGACTTGACTGGCAGTGTTTGTGTTTGGATTGTACTTTTACAGGTTTTAATCTAAATACAATATTTAATGATTCAGTTTTTATCGAATTACAGAACAGACCTTAAATGAAATACAACAGTTAATATTTAGTTGCACTGATTAAAAGTAAACGCACTAATATTCACTGAAAAGTCCTTAAATGTACCAATTTACCATTCTTTTAAACAAGTGCAAACAAACTTTATTTACATTGTTTACCAATATTTGCCATTATGAGACAATCTGGCAATGTGAATACAGAGTCCTGTCAGCTTTGAGAGTGTTAGTTATTAAATGTTTGCCAATTTAACCTGCACCTAATGCATGTCTTACACCTAACCCAAAAGAAGACGTGGATTCACAACAATGGACACTTTTCACATATGAATCATAGTGAGAGAAACACAAAAACTGACAACTGATGCACAAAATCAGGCCAGCCATCTAATAAATGGTCACGAGGAACTTAATGTTCTCCTGAAAATAAAATAAAGGATTGATGATGATGATGATGATGATGATGATTAATAGCTTATCTTATATAGTACTGCAGTTGATAATTACTAGTGATGGACTTTCTCTCTGTTGAGTCTGTTCTCACCATAAATCTTGTGTGTGCGATCTTTTCCAGAAACATTTGTGTTGTACTGGTTGAAAATCTCTTCACATCCTGATAGCAATCAATAATTTAAGTGGCATAAATGAAGAAAATATATATATGTGGATGATAGGATAGAGACACCTCTGAAGCGAGGGCGTGCTCTATGCTTTCAAAACTAGCTTGCTAACTGCTAGCCTCTCTGGATTACACAGTCTAGCTTTAAATGTTTTAAATAAGTTTTGTTGACAAAAATATAATTGGGAATAATTTTTGTGAATATACTTTTATAATTGGTGATCCTGTATTATTTGTACCTGTAGTAAGTTAATCTATCCTCTGGGAAGTTACTACCTCCTTTAGAAAAGTGTTAGAACATGTTCTTGTTTTATGTACAATGAACATGGATGGTGACTGAGACTGTCAGTCTCTAACATCTCTTGTGTTCCATTGAAAAGACACAGTTATAAAACTGATGTCTGATCTCAGTCACCACTCACTTTCATTGAATGGAAAACAAGAGCACTGTTCCCATCTTTCATCCTTGAGGATTAGAAAGACACTGGGTGCATAAATAATGAACGAATCATTTTTGGGAGAACTGTCCCATTAAAGGGGCACTATGTGGCTTTATTGTTGTTGTTTGTGAAACACAAAATTGCTAAAATGATTAACAGAAGAGAGGGTAAAACTATTGTAAGGATTTGCCACTTTATAGAATTATTTACAGACGATGATTCAGAGAATATTTACATGAATGAAACTGAGGAACAGAAATAAAGATATGATGGAGATTCCTGCAGCTTATACATAAAACTGTTCTTCTGTTCCTCAAAGCCTCGTTTACATTCCCATCAGATATTAATTATGATACTATTGTGAATAATGTCTAATGTGTCTGTTAATTAAGAAAAAGTAACATGTGAGTGCTGATCATGCGTTTACAAACCTGGAAACTTTCTGTGTGTTCATCAGGAGTGTTTGGAGATGACACGGATGAAATCAAGTCAGTGATCGAGAGAGATTCAGTCACTCTAGACATAAATGTCGAAAAACAGAAAAGTGATATGATTCTGTGGTGTTTTGGACCTGAAGACACTCTTATTGCTCAAATCAATGGAAAGGCCAACAGCAAGCTTGTATATGATGATGTTCTTGATGGGATATTTCGAGACAGACTGGAGTTGAACATCACGACTGGATCTCTCACCATCAGAAACATCAGAACTGAACACTCGGGACTTTATAAGCTCAGCATCATCAGTGAAAAGACCTCAAACAAAACATTCAATGTAACTGTTAATGGTGAGTATTTTAATGTTTGTGTGTTATAAATCAAATGAAACTCACTCATGTGTTTATTACTGACTGCTTGAAACATTCAGAGTTTCTTCCTGTAATTCACTTTGAATGATGTCTGTGCTGCTTTGGGATGAACACAAGTGCATTTTCAGTCTGTTTGTGGGACTCATTTGTAAATTGTGAAGTTGTCGAGTCATTAGTTTGAGAAGGAAAGAGCATGTTTAACTATCTGTAGCATAAAACTGAAGATCTTTCTGAGTAGTTAAAGGAACAATCTGTACAACAAACAAACAAACAAACAAACAAACCATTTTTTTTTTTAATAACCTGCTAATTTGCATTGATGGACATGACATGACAATGCACCATGCTGACCTTTGTCTCTTTCTTTGTGCTGCTGATTTGAATAGTGAAATGATGTTAGATGGTCATTTTGTGCCAGGGACAAAAACTGTGATATTTGGGTTTTTGTGCCTGTCCACGATCCCTTGTTGTCTGCCCCGTGTTTTCTGTTTCACTTATCACATTCCATGTCCCGTTTTCATTGTGGTCCGCCCCGTGTTTTTCACTAGTCCTTGTTAAAGAAACTACACTTCCCATGTTTTCCGGCCCTCATCACTGCCTGCACTGTGTTATTGTCCGCACCTGTTTGTGATTTTGTTATCACCGTGTCTGTCTATTTAAACCCTGTTGTTTTCCCTTTCCTTTGTCGTTCGTTATCGCGTAATGGTTCCTGATGTTCTTTTATGTTTGCCCTTGATGTTTTTGTGTACTCCTGGACTTTATTTTGTGTTTAGTTTGATTTTCCCATCGTGGACATTTTATTTGTGTTTGTTTATTTCTTTGCTTGCTAATAAAACCGCATTTAGATCCGAATCTCCCGTCTGCCTTCTCCTGCTTCCCACACACGCTTAACAGAACGAACGACCAAAGATGGATCTAGCGGTGCAACGAGCAAATTACCAACTGCTCTGCCTAAAGCAAGGGGACCGACCAGTAGAAGACCACATCCGCGACTTCCTCTTTCTGGCGAGCGTTTCGGACTTCCCTGACTCCTCCCTTGTGGTCTTCTTCAGGGACAACCTGAGTGACTGGCTAAAGGAGCGGTTGCCACCGGCAACGCGCTACTGGAAGCTCCGCGACTTCATGGAGGCGACTTTACTGGTCTGCGGCTCACCGTTCACTGTGGGCGTCACTGAGGAGGACCCTACCTCTCCTCCCTCAGTGGTGACTCTCCAGTCGCCCATGGCACTTCCTGTCACGCCAGCCCCATCCGTCAGCGAGCTCACCCCCACGCCAGTCACTTTCCACGAGCCAGCGCGGTCCACTTCGTCTGCCCGGAGGAGGAAGAGAAGACAGGCTTCCGCCTCCGAGCCCACGCCTGCCCCGGCCAGCGAGCCAGAGCCCACGCCTGCCCCGGCCAGCGAGCCTGAGCCCACGCCTGCCCCGGCCAGCGAGCCTGAGCCCACGTCAGCCACGGTCAGCGAGCCTGAGCCCACGTCAGCCACGGTCAGCGAGCCTGGGCTCACGTCAACTACGGTCAGCGAGTCTGACGCCACGCCAACCACGCACAGCGTTCCAGTGTCGCCAGTCTCACCGGCCCGGAGGAAGAGGAGAGGGGGAAAGTCCTCTGCTCTCCGACCTCCACCTCCCGCAGCTCCGTTTCCAGAACCCCCCGTGGCTCTGCCCCCAGGGTCCAGCGGACCCAAGCTCATACATACCACGGCTAACCAGCCAGCGCCAGTAGCCTCGACCGTCCCAGAGCCAGCGCCTGTAGCCTCGACCGTCCCAGAGCCAGCGCCTGTAGCCTCGACCGTCCAAGAGCCAGCGCCTGTAGCCTCGACCGCCCAAGAGCCAGCGCCTGTAGCCTCGACCGCCCAAGAGCCAGCGCCAGTAGCCATGACCGTCCAAGAGCCAGCTCCTCTCGAGCCTCCCAGGGCTCCGCCTCTCAAGTCTCCCGAGCCTCCCAGGGCTCCTCTCGAGCCTCCCGAGCCTCCTAGGGTTCCGCCTCCCGAGCCTCCCAGGGCTCCGCCTCTCAAGTCTCTCGAGCCTCCCAGGGCTCCTCCTCTCGAGCCTCCCGAGCCTCCCAGGGCTCCTCCTCTCGAGCCTCCCGAGCCTCCCAGGGCTCCGCCTCTCAAGTCTCCCGAGCCTCACAGTGCTTCGCCTATCAAGTCTCCCGAGCCTCACAGGGCTCCGCCTCTCAAGTCTCCCGAGCCTCCCAGGACTCCGCCTCTCAAATCTCTCGAGCCTCCCAGGGCTCCGCCTCTCAAATCTCTCAAGCCTTCCAGGGCTCCGCCTCTCGAGCCTTCCAGGGCTCTGCCTCTCGAGCCTACCAGGGCTCCGCCTCCCAAGTCTCTCGAGTCTTCCAGGGCTCCACCTCCCGAGCCTCCCTGGGCTCCGCCTCTCAAGTCTCTCGAGCCTCCCAGGGCTCCTCCTCTCGAGCCTCCCGAGCCTTCTAGGGTTCCGCCTCCCGAGCCTCCCAGGGCTCCGCCTCTCAAGTCTCTCGAGCCTCCCAGGGCTCCGCCTCTCAAGTCTCTCGAGCCTCCCAGGGCTCTGCCTCTCGAGTCTCTCGAGCCTCCCAGGGCTCTGCCTCTCGAGTCTCTCGAGCCTCCCAGGGCTCCGCCCCTCGAGCCTCCCGAGCCTCCCAGGGCTCTGCCTCTCGAGCCTCTGGAGCCACTCAGGGCTCCGACCCTCGAGTCTCTCGAGCCTCCTACGGCTCCGACCCCCGAGCCTCCTACGGCTCCGCCTTCCAAGCCTCCTACGACTCCGCCTCCCGAGCCACCCAGGGCTCCGCCTCTCGAGCCTTCCACGGCTCCGACCCTCGAGCCTTCTACAGCTCCGCCTCCTGAGCCTTCCACGGCTACGCCTCCTGAGCCTTCCACTGCTCCGCCTCCAGAACCTTCCAGGGCTCCGCCCCTCGAGCCTCCCATGGCTTCAATTCCTGAGCCTTCCACGGCTCTGCCTTCTACGGCTCCGCCTCCTGAGCCTCCTACGGCTCCGCCTCTTGTGCCTCCCGAGCCTTCCTCGGCTCCGCCCCCTGAGCCTCCCTCTGCTCTGCCTCCTGAGCCTCCCACGGCTCCGCCCCCTGAGCCTCTAGAGCTTTCCATGGTTCCGCCTCCCAGACCACCTAAACCTGACCCTGCCCGGTCGACACCTCCCAGACCACCTAAATCTGTCCCTGTCCTGTGGCCACCTCCCAGACCTCCTGAAATGGTCCTTGCCTTGTGGACACCTCCCTGGCCTCCTAAACCTGTCCCTACCCGATGGACGCCCCCCAGGCCACCTGACTCTGGTCCAGTCTCACACCCCCATAGACTGCCTGCCTGCCCTCTCGGCCTCCCTGGTCTACCTGTCGGCCCCTTGCGCCTCCATGGACTGTCTGTGTGCCCTCCCGGCCTCCCTGTCCGCCCCTTGTGCCCCCGTGGACTGCCTAATTGCCCCTTGTGCCCCCATGGACTGCCTAATTGCCCCTTGTGCCTCCTTGGACTGTCTCTGTGTCCCTTGTGCCCCCTTTTGTCTGCCTGTTTTCCCCCGGGTCTTCCCCCTCACTCCTTGGACATTTTTTTGTTTTTGTGGTTTCTTTTAGGACCGTCTGGAATCCGGTCCTTTTGAGGGGGGGTTATGTCACGAACAGTGCCAATGAAGATAAAAATAGTTTTTTTTAAGCCGTAGTAAAAAAAAACATTTACCATTTGGTGTACAAGTGTTTTTCATGCAGATATTTTGGGTATGGCTCCCCACTACAACTACAACCCATTTAAAATAGATTGACCCTAGAGAGATTCTTGAACACATTCACGTTCATTTTAGTGATTATTTTTCTAAATTTATTGTTTTCTATACTTTTATAATTGATGATACTGTATTATTTGTACCTGTAGTAAGTTAATCTATCCTCTGGGAAGTTACTACCTCCTTTAGAAAAGTGTTAGAACATGTTCTTGTTTTATGTACAATGAACATGGATGGTGACTGAGACTGTCAGTCTCTAACATCTCTTGTGTTCCATTGAAAAGACACAGTTATAAAACTGATGTCTGACCTCAGTCACCACTCACTTTCATTGAATGGAAAACAAGAGCACTGTTCCCATCTTTCATCCTTGAGGATTAGAAAGACACTGGGTGCAGAAATAATGAACGAATCATTTTTGGGAGAACTGTCCCATTAAAGGGGCACTATGTGGGTTTATTGTTGTTGTTTGTGAAACACAAAATTGCTAAAATGATTAACAGAAGAGAGGGTAAAACTATTGTAAGGATTTGCCACTTTATAGAATTATTTACAGACGATGATTCAGAGAATATTTACATGAATGAAACTGAGGAACAGAAATAAAGATATGATGAAGGAGATTCCTGCAGCTTATACATAAAACTGTTCTTCTGTTCCTCAAAGCCTCGTTTACATTCCCATCAGATATTAATTATGATACTACTGTGAATAATGTCTAACGTGTCTCTTAATTAAGAAAAAGTAGCATGTGAGTGCGGATCATGTGTTTAAATACCTGGAAACTTTGTGTGTGTTCATCAGGAGTGTTTGGAGTTGACACGGATGAAATCAAGTCAGTGATCGAGAGAGATTCAGTCACTCTAGACATAAATGTCGAAAAACAGAAAAGTGATATGATTCTGTGGTGTTTTGGACCTGAAGACACTCTTATTGCTCAAATCAATGGAAAGGCCAACAGCAAGCGTGGATATGATGATGTTCTTGATGGGATATTTCGAGACAGACTGGAGTTGAACATCACGACTGGATCTCTCACCATCAGAAACATCACAACTGAACACTCGGGACTTTATAAGCTCAGCATCATCAGTGAAAAGACCTCAAACAAAACATTCAATGTAACTGTTAATGGTGAGTATTTTAATGTTTCCTGTGTGTTATAAATCAAATGAAACTCACTCATGTGTTTATTACTGACTGCTTGAAACATTCAGAGTTTCTTCCTGTAATTCACTTTGAATGATGTCTGTGCTGCTTTGGGATGAACACAAGTGCATTTTCAGTCTGTTTGTGGGACTCATTTGTAAATTGTGAAGTTGTCGAGTCATTAGTTTGAGAAGGAAAGAGCATGTTTAACTATCTGTAGCATAAAACTGAAGATCTTTCTGAGTAGTTAAAGGAACAATCTGTACAACAAACAAACAAACAAACAAACAATTTTTTTTTTTTTAATAACCTGCTAATTTGCATTGATGGACATGACATGACAATGCACCATGCTGACCTTTGTCTCTTTCTTTGTGCTGCTGATTTAAATAGTGAAATGATGTTAGATGGTCATTTTGTGCCAGGGACAAAAAACTGTGATATTTGGGTTTTTGTGCCTGTCACGATCCCTTGTTGTCTGCCCCGTGTTTTCTGTTTCACTTATCACATTCCATGTCCCGCTTTTCATTGTGGTCCGCCCGTGTTTTTCACTAGTCCTTGTTAAAGAAACTACACTTCCCATGTTTTCCGGCCCTCATCACTGCCTGCACTGTGTTATTGTCCGCACCTGTTTGTGATTTTGTTATCACCGTGTCTGTCTATTTAAACCCTGTTGTTTTCCCTTTCCTTTGTCGTTCGTTATCGCGTAATGGTTCCTGATGTTCTTTTATGTTTGCCCTTGATGTTTTTGTGTACTCCTGGACTTTATTTTGTGTTTAGTTTGATTTTCCCATCGTGGACATTTTATTTGTGTTTGTTTATTTCTTTGCTTGCTAATAAAACCGCATTTAGATCCGAATTTCCCGTCTGCCTTCTCCTGCTTCCCACACACGCTTAACAGAACGAACGACCAAAGATGGATCTAGCGGTGCAACGAGCAAATTACCAACTGCTCTGCCTAAAGCAAGGGGACCGACCAGTAGAAGACCACATCCGCGACTTCCTCTTTCTGGCGAGCGTTTCGGACTTCCCTGACTCCTCCCTTGTGGTCTTCTTCAGGGACAACCTGAGTGACTGGCTAAAGGAGCGGTTGCCACCGGCAACGCGCTACTGGAAGCTCCGCGACTTCATGGAGGCGACTTTACTGGTCTGCGGCTCACCGTTCACTGTGGGCGTCACTGAGGAGGACCCTACCTCTCCTCCCTCAGTGGTGACTCTCCAGTCGCCCATGGCACTTCCTGTCACGCCAACCCCATCCGTCAGCGAGCTCACCCCCACGCCAGTCACTTTCCACGAGCCAGCCGGTCCACTTCGTCTGCCCGAGGAGGAAGAGAAGACAGGCTTCGCCTCCGAGCCCACGCCTGCCCCGGCCAGCGAGCCAGAGCCCACGCCTGCCCCGGCCAGCGAGCCTGAGCCCACGCCTGCCCCGGCCAGCGAGCCTGAGCCCACGTCAGCCACGGTCAGCGAGCCTGAGCCCACGTCAGCCACGGTCAGCGAGCCTGGGCTCACGTCAACTACGGTCAGCGAGTCTGACGCCACGCCAACCACGCACAGCGTTCCAGTGTCGCCAGTCTCACCGGCCCGGAGGAAGAGGAGAGGGGGAAAGTCCTCTGCTCTCCGACCTCCACCTCCCGCAGCTCCGTTTCCAGAACCCCCCGTGGCTCTGCCCCCAGGGTCCAGCGGACCCAAGCTCATACATACCACGGCTAACCAGCCAGCGCCAGTAGCCTCGACCGTCCCAGAGCCAGCGCCAGGGCTCCGCCTCTCGAGCCTTCCACGGCTCCGACCCTCGAGCCTTCTACAGCTCCGCCTCCTGAGCCTTCCACGGCTCTGCCTTCCACGGCTACGCCTCCTGAGCCTTCCACTGCTCCGCCTCCAGAACCTTCCAGGGCTCCGCCCCTCGAGCCTCCCATGGCTTCAATTCCTGAGCCTTCCACGGCTCTGCCTTCTACGGCTCTGCCTCCTGAGCCTCCTACGGCTCCGCCTCCTGTGCCTCCTGAGCCTTCCTCGGCTCCGCCCCCTGAGCCTCCCTCTGCTCTGCCTCCTGAGCCTCCCACGGCTCCGCCCCCTGAGCCTCCAGAGCTTTCCATGGTTCCGCCTCCCAGACCACCTAAACCTGACCCTGCCCGGTCGACACCTCCCAGACCACCTAAATCTGTCCCTGTCCCGTGGCCACCTCCCAGACCTCCTGAAACGGTCCTTGCCTTGTGGACACCTCCCTGGCCTCCTAAACCTGTCCCTACCCGATGGACGCCCCCCAGGCCACCTGACTCTGGTCCAGTCTCACACCCCCATAGACTGCCTGCCTGCCCTCTCGGCCTCCCTGGTCTACCTGTCGGCCCCTTGCGCCTCCATGGACTGTCTGTGTGCCCTCCCGGCCTCCCTGTCCGCCCCTTGTGCCCCCGTGGACTGCCTAATTGCCCCTTGTGCCCCCATGGACTGCCTAATTGCCCCTTGTGCCTCCTTGGACTGTCTCTGTGTCCCTTGTGCCCCCTTTTGTCTGCCTGTTTTCCCCCGGGTCTTCCCCTCACTCCTTGGACATTTTTTTGTTTTTTGTGGTTTCTTTTAGGACCGTCTGGAATCCGGTCCTTTTGAGGGGGTTATGTCACGAACAGTGCCAATGAAGATAAAAATAGTTTTTTTAAGCCGTAGTAAAAAAACCATTTACCATTTGGTGTACAAGTGTTTTTCATGCAGATATTTTGGGTATGGCTCCCCACTACAACTACAACCCATTTAAAATAGATTGACCCTAGAGAGATTCTTGAACACATTCACGTTCATTTTAGTGATTATTTTTCTAAATTTATTGTTTTCTATACTTTTATAATTGATGATACTGTATTATTTGTACCTGTAGTAAGTTAATCTATCCTCTGGGAAGTTACTACCTCCTTTAGAAAAGTGTTAGAAAGTGTTCTTGTTTTATGTACAATGAACATGGATGGTGACTGAGACTGTCAGTCTCTAACATCTCTTGTGTTCCATTGAAAAGACACAGTTATAAAACTGATGTCTGACCTCAGTCACCACTCACTTTCATTGAATGGAAAACAAGAGCACTGTTCCCATCTTTCATCCTTGAGGATTAGAAAGACACTGGGTGCATAAATAATGAACGAATCATTTTTGGGAGAACTGTCCCATTAAAGGGGCACTATGTGGCTTTATTGTTGTTGTTTGTGAAACACAAAATTGCTAAAATGATTAACAGAAGAGAGGGTAAAACTATTGTAAGGATTTGCCACTTTATAGAATTATTTACAGACGATGATTCAGAGAATATTTACATGAATGAAACTGTGAGGAACAGAAATAAAGATATGATGAAGGAGATTCTGCAGCTTTATACATAAAACTGTTCTTCTGTTCCTCAAAGCCTCGTTTACATTCCCATCAGATATTAATTATGATACTACTGTGAATAATGTCTAACATGTCTCTTAATTAAGAAAAAGTAACATGTGAGTTCTGATCATGTGTTTAAATACCTGGAAACTTTCTGTGTGTTCATCAGGAGTGTTTGGAGTTGACACGGATGAAATCAAGTCAGTGATCGAGGGAGATTCAGTCACTCTAGACATAAATGTTGAAAAACAGAAAAGTGATCTGATTCTGTGGTGTTTTGGACCTGAAGACACTCTTATTGCTCAAATCAATGGAAAGGCCAACAGCAAGCGTGTATATGATGATGTTCTTGATGGGATATTTCGAGACAGACTGGAGTTGAACATCACGACTGGATCTCTCACCATCAGAAACATCACAACTGAACACTCGGGACTTTATAAGCTCAGCATCATCAGTGAAAAGACCTCAAACAAAACATTCAATGTAACTGTTAATGGTGAGTATTTTAATGTTTGTGTGTTATAAATCAAATGAAACTCACTCATGTGTTTATTACTGACTGCTTGAAACATTCAGAGTTTCTTCCTGTAATTCACTTTGAATGATGTCTGTGCTGCTTTGGGATGAACACAAGTGCATTTTCAGTCTGTTTGTGGGACTCATTTGTAAATTGTGAAGTTGTCGAGTCATTAGTTTGAGAAGGAAAGAGCATGTTTAACTATCTGTAGCATAAAACTGAAGATCTTTCTGAGTAGTTAAAGGAACAATCTGTACAACAAACAAACAAACAAACAAACAAACCATTTTTTTTTTTTTAATAACCTGCTAATTTGCATTGATGGACATGACATGACAATGCACCATGCTGACCTTTGTCTCTTTCTTTGTGCTGCTGATTTGAATAGTGAAATGATGTTAGATGGTCATTTTGTGCCAGGGACAAAAAACTGTGATATTTGGGTTTTTGTGCCTGTCACGATCCCTTGTTGTCTGCCCCGTGTTTTCTGTTTCACTTATCACATTCCATGTCCCGTTTTCATTGTGGTCCGCCCCGTGTTTTTCACTAGTCCTTGTTAAAGAAACTACACTTCCCATGTTTTCCGGCCCTCATCACTGCCTGCACTGTGTTATTGTCCGCACCTGTTTGTGATTTTGTTATCACCGTGTCTGTCTATTTAAACCCTGTTGTTTTCCCTTTCCTTTGTCGTTCGTTATCGCGTAATGGTTCCTGATGTTCTTTTATGTTTGCCCTTGATGTTTTTGTGTACTCCTGGACTTTATTTTGTGTTTAGTTTGATTTTCCCATCGTGGACATTTTATTTGTGTTTGTTTATTTCTTTGCTTGCTAATAAAACCGCATTTAGATCCGAATCTCCCGTCTGCCTTCTCCTGCTTCCCACACACGCTTAACAGAGCGAACGACCAAAGATGGATCTAGCGGTGCAACGAGCAAATTACCAACTGCTCTGCCTAAAGCAAGGGGACCGACCAGTAGAAGACCACATCCGCGACTTCCTCTTTCTGGCGGCGTTTGGACTTCCCTGACTCCTCCCTTGTGGTCTTCTTCAGGGACAACCTGAGTGACTGGCTAAAGGAGCGGTTGCCACCGGCAGCACGCTACTGGAAGCTCCGCGACTTCATGGAGGCGACTTTACTGGTCTCGCGGCTCACCGTTCACTGTGGGCGTCACTGAGGAGGACCCTACCTCTCCTCCCTCAGTGGTGACTCTCCAGTCGCCCATGGCACTTCCTGTCACGCCAGCCCCATCCGTCAGCGAGCTCACCCCCACGCCAGTCACTTTCCACGAGCCAGCGCGGTCCACTTCGTCTGCCCGGAGGAGGAAGAGAAGACAGGCTTCCGCCTCCGAGCCCACGCCTGCCCGGCCAGCGAGCCAGAGCCCACGCCTGCCCCGGCCAGCGAGCCTGAGCCCACGCCTGCCCCAGCCAGCGAGCCTGAGCCCACGTCAACCACGGTCAGCGAGCCTGAGCCCACGTCAGCCACGGTCAGCAAGCCTGGGCTCACGTCAACTACGGTCAGCGAGTCTGACGCCACGCCAACCACGCACAGCGTTCCAGTGTCGCCAGTCTCACCGGCCCGGAGGAAGAGGAGAGGGGGAAAGTCCTCTGCTCTCCGACCTCCACCTCCCGCAGCTCCGTTTCCAGAACCCCCCGTGGCTCTGCCCCCAGTGTCCAGCGGACCCAAGCTCATACATACCACGGCTAACCAGCCAGCGCCAGTAGCCTCGACCGTCCCAGAGCCAGCGCCTGTAGCCTCGACCGTCCCAGAGCCAGCGCCTGTAGCCTCGACCGCCCAAGAGCCAGCGCCTGTAGCCTCGACCGCCCAAGAGCCAGCGCCAGTAGCCATGACCGTCCAAGAGCCAGCTCCTCTCGAGCCTCCCAGGGCTCCGCCTCTCAAGTCTCCCGAGCCTCCCAGGGCTCCTCTCGAGCCTCCCGAGCCTCCTAGGGTTCCGCCTCCCGAGCCTCACAGTGCTCCGCCTATCAAGTCTCCCGAGCCTCACAGGGCTCCGCCTCTCAAGTCTCCCGAGCCTCCCAGGACTCCGCCTCTCAAATCTCTCGAGCCTCCCAGGGCTCCGCCTCTCAAATCTCTCAAGCCTTCCAGGGCTCTGCCTCTCGAGCCTTCCAGGGCTCTGCCTCTCGAGCCTTCCAGGGCTCCGCCTCCCAAGTCTCTCGAGTCTTCCAGGGCTCCACCTCCCGAGCCTCCCTGGGCTCCGCCTCTCAAGTCTCTCGAGCCTCCCAGGGCTCCTCCTCTCGAGCCTCCCGAGCCTTCTAGGGTTCCGCCTCCCGAGCCTCCCAGGGCTCTGCCTCTCGAGTCTCTCGAGCCTCCCAGGGCTCTGCCTCTCGAGTCTCTCGAGCCTCCCAGGGCTCTGCCTCTCGAGTCTCTCGAGCTTCCCAGGGCTCCGCCCCTTGAGCCTCCCGAGCCTCCCAGGGCTCTGCCTCTCGAGCCTCTGGAGCCACTCAGGGCTCCGACCCTCGAGTCTCTCGAGCCTCCTACGGCTCCGCCTTCCGAGCCTCCTACGACTCCGCCTCCCGAGCCACCCAGGGCTCCGCCTCTCGAGCCTTCCACGGCTCCGACCCTCGAGCCTTCTACAGCTCCGCCTCCTGAGCCTTCCACGGCTCTGCCTTCCACGGCTACACCTCCTGAGCCTTCCACTGCTCCGCCTCCAGAACCTTCCAGGGCTCCGCCCCTCGAGCCTCCCATGGCTTCAATTCCTGAGCCTTCCACGGCTCTGCCTTCTATGGCTCCGCCTCCCGAGCCTTCCTCGGCTCCGCCCCCTGAGCCTCCCTCTGCTCTGCCTCCTGAGCCTCCCACTGCTCCGCCCCCTGAGCCTCCAGAGCTTTCCATGGTTCCGCCTCCCAGACCACCTAAACCTGACCCTGCCCGGTCGACACCTCCCAGACCACCTAAATCTGTCCCTGTCCTGTGGCCACCTCCCAGACCTCCTGAAACGGTCCTTGCCTTGTGGACACCTCCCTGGCCTCCTAAACCTGTCCCTACCCAATTGACGCCCCCCAGGCCACCTGACTCTGGTCCAGTCTCACACCCCCATAGACTGCCTGCCTGCCCTCTCGGCCTCCCTTGTCTACCTGTCGGCCCCTTGCGCCTCCATGGACTGTCTGTGTGCCCTCCCGGCCTCCCTGTCCGCCCCTTGTGCCCCCGTGGACTGCCTAATTGCCCCTTGTGCCCCCATGGACTGCCTAATTGCCCCTTGTGCCTCCTTGGACTGTCTCTGTGTCCCTTGTGCCCCCTTTTGTCTGCCTGTTTTCCCCGGGTCTTCCCCTCACTCCTTGGACATTTTTTTGTTTTTGTGGTTTCTTTTAGGACCGTCTGGAATCCGGTCCTTTTGAGGGGGGTTATGTCACGAACAGTGCCAATGAAGATAAAAATAGTTTTTTTAAGCCGTAGTAAAAAAAAACATTTACCATTTGGTGTACAAGTGTTTTTCATGCAGATATTTTGGGTATGGCTCCCCACTACAACTACAACCCATTTAAAATAGATTGACCCTAGAGAGATTCTTGAACACATTCACGTTCATTTTAGTGATTATTTTTCTAAATTTATTGTTTTCTATACTTTTATAATTGATGATACTGTATTATTTGTACCTGTAGTAAGTTAATCTATCCTCTGGGAAGTTACTACCTCCTTTAGAAAAGTGTTAGAACATGTTCTTGTTTTATGTACAATGAACATGGATGGTGACTGAGACTGTCAGTCTCTAACATCTCTTGTGTTCCATTGAAAAGACACAGTTATAAAACTGATGTCTGACCTCAGTCACCACTCACTTTCATTGAATGGAAAACAAGAGCACTGTTCCCATCTTTCATCCTTGAGGATTAGAAAGACACTGGGTGCATAAATAATGAACGAATCATTTTTGGGAGAACTGTCCCATTAAAGGGGCACTATGTGGGTTTATTGTTGTTGTTTGTGAAACACAAAATTGCTAAAATGATTAACAGAAGAGAGGGTAAAACTATTGTAAGGATTTGCCACTTTATAGAATTATTTACAGACGATGATTCAGAGAATATTTACATGAATGAAACTGAGGAACAGAAATAAAGATATGATGGAGATTCCTGCAGCTTATACATAAAACTGTTCTTCTGTTCCTCAAAGCCTCGTTTACATTCCCATCAGATATTAATTATGATACTATTGTGAATAATGTCTAATGTGTCTGTTAATTAAGAAAAAGTAACAAGTGAGTGCTGATCATGCGTTTACAAACCTGGAAACTTTCTGTGTGTTCATCAGGAGTGTTTGGAGATGACACGGATGAAATCAAGTCAGTGATCGAGAGAGATTCAGTCACTCTAGACATAAATGTCAAAAAACAGAAAAGTGATCTGATTCTGTGGTGTTTTGGACCTGAAGACACTCTTATTGCTCAAATCAATGGAAAGGCCAACAGCACACGTGTATATGATGATGTTCTTGATGGGAGATTTAAAGACAGACTGGAGTTGAACATCACGACTGGATCTCTCACCATCAGAGACATCAGAACTGAACACTCTGGACTTTACACACTCAGGATAATCAGTGAAAAGACCTCAAACAAAACATTCAATGTAACTGTTAATGGTGAGTATTTTAATGTTTGTGTGTTATAAATCAAATGAAACTCACTCATGTGTTTATTACTGACTGCTTGAAACATTCAGAGTTTCTTCCTGTAATTCACTTTGAATGATGTCTTTGCTGCTTTGGGATGAACACAAGTGCATTTTCAGTCTGTTTGTGGGACTCATTTGTAAATTGTGAAGTTGTCGAGTCATTAGTTTGAGAAGGAAAGAGCATGTTTAACTATCTGTAGCATAAAACTGAAGATATAAAGATCAGTATAATATGAGACAATAAACTATATATAAACTGCCTTTAGAAAATGAGACACTGCAAGAGGAAATTCTGCTTCTGTTTTAAACCAGTGAATGTTTCTATTGTGATTGTTGATGACTCTGTGTTCCTGTCTTCAGAGAGGAAATCAGAGATTAAGAAGACTGAGGAGATTGATAAGATTGATGAGTCTACTACCGGTCGATCACGTTCAGGTGCGTCAGTGTTTATTAAATGAGATGATCTCATCAATCAAATGATTTGAATATGTTTAATAGATCTTACACACTGTAACACATGATTGACAGAATGTGTTGTTATATTCAATCGTTTCTCTTGGATGTATTTAAGACATTGAAGAAACACATTCTGTATAATCTTCTATATTATCATCATGAGTGTTTATTTATGAGCCTCTATCTAGTGTTAGTGTTTATTTCTGAATACACATAGATAGCCCCGCCCCCAGCTCACGCCATTGGTGGAGTCAGTGTTGTTATCAGGTGTCACTCAGAACAGGAGGAATGTTTTATAGACACAGAGACACAGTGTTCACAGTAAAACATTAACCAATGAATGATGGTCTTACAGTCTCTGTTTATTAAACGCACTGCAGCTTTAAATACTGATTGATTGATCGATTGATTATCAGTGATAAAAGTATTATCTCTTTATAGACGTTAATGTTTGTTTCTCTTTATCTTTTTAGTTTCTATCATCATCATCATCATTACAGTGTGTTTGACTGCAGTATTAATTGCTGTAATCTCAGCTGTGATCTGCTTCAGGAAACACAGAGAGAATCTAAAAGGAAAGTGTTGTCTTTATTTTAAACTGCAAACAAATCACATATAGATTCATTGATGTTGTGGTTAATGATAATGATTTAGAAAGAAGACATTATTACAATCATCTCTTTTTCTCCAGGTTTAATAAAAGTGCAGACTTCTGAAACTGACGTTCTGACTGAAGAGAGACGACTTGACAACAAAAATCAGCAACAAGTTTGAAGATGTAAAAAATTAAAGAAACTGAAAAACATCATTGTTTTAAAGAGTGCAACTCATAGCACCATTACTTACGGCTGTAACTAATGATTATTTTATTTTTTTTATTTATTAGTTCATTTGTCAGGGACCATGCACAGTTCAAGCCCTGTACCAGAGTTAGCTATACGGCTAATTTACATCTGTGGTCCCTGGGCAAGGAAAAGTAAAAAGACAACATAAACACACAGTACTCACATAAAAACCAGAATACAAATATACAATATATAAAAAAGTCATTATTTTCATAATCGATTAATCTAAGGATTATTCAACTATTCAGCGATTATTGCAAAGATTAATCATTAGCTCTTAACAGATTATATACATTCTAGAATGATCTGAAGCAAATGAATTGCAAGAATAAGGGCACAAACATACTTCACACAAGTGCGCAAATGCAGACGTGAGCGCTTCACTAACGTGTGGTCCCGTTGTTCATACATTACATGCGCTCTTGTTGCTCGGGTCACACGGAGGCGAAACGAAACCGCATATGTGGTGAAGTCAACGTGTGGTCAGTGGAGGAGTGTGTGCTTTTGTAATTGCTAAAAAGATGACAGAAACATGTTTGTATAATCTAACTTGTTCGGCAAGACTCCTCAAGTTGCTGCTTCATCATGACAGTTGTTGATTGAAAAAAGAAAATCCGCTCTAGCGTCCCTTGTGACAACGCTGAGAATACAGGACGTACTTGCGTTATGGTTATGAATTGCGACAATTCACAACGCAAAGATGTGTTTAATTTAGTCTGTGTTCACATACTTACAGAGTATGTTTGGGTCTTAAGATTTGAGTAATTCTGTGGCAGGGTGGAGGGCGAGGCCGGGTCGTGATTTTACACACCCGGTCCATTATCAGGCTAATCAAGCCTCTGAGAGGGATAAAGGCAGCATGCGGGAGAGAGAGATAGTTTACGGACATGTCCGTCATGTGTGTATTTGTATCTTTTGTTTAAGTTTATCATTTAATCTATTATTTATATTGTCAAGCAGGTTTTCGCCTCCTCCTTGCCCTTCTAAATCCCTTTACAAATTCATACTCCAAACACACAGTATAAAAGTGGTTTGATATTAAACATCTATTAAATGAGAATATTTTAATTCAGTTATATTGTAAAGATGTCCAACTATTGGCCCAAGGACAGAATCCAATAGTGTGGCTGAAGGTGTCCAGCGTGTTCTGTCTCATTGTGGGCATTAAAATAATACTTTGATTATTTGATTTGAGTTCCATGTTTTATTAATCTTATAATTTATTGTTTTCTTTATTTCATCTGACTCCAATTATGAATAAAATAATTTTTTTTATTTGGGTCGTAACCGGCCGGACGCAGGTCCTTTAACTACAAACTCATCAGTTTCAGATATCAGAAAGTTTTAGACTAAGTCCTTATAGGTTCACGGTTTTACCCATTTAGTCTTATTTGGCGAAGTTCTATCATAGATTCTGGCCTCGTCCTTTAGCCCCAGTCAATAAAGTTCTGTTAATTTGTAATTAATAAGAAAAACAGGTTGAATTATAAAGTAACAGTTTATTTTACCAGGTAATAGTAATACATTCAAACAATCCAATTAAATAATAAACCAAACTCAACATCATCAATGAATAATAATTAAAGTTGCAGTCCATTCAAACTTTTACCAAACAGAAGAAGTTCAATTTGCAAATATAGCTGTAAGCAGTGATGACGGGCCCTCGCAGCATGGGTCCATTTCCACTCGGTGGCTTTCGGAAAACAAAGCATGATGGACACAGCAACAACTCAACATTAATGTAAACATGGACCATAAACATACAATGTGTAACAGATATATGATCATATTAGCCCCATTTTATCATCGTTACATTGGCCTGTTAAATTCCGTATTAATTGTAAAATTCTGTTAACTACGTACAAAGCTTTGAATGGTCTAGCTCCGCAGTACTTAAGTGATCTTCTACCACGCTATATTCCATCACGTTCATTACGATCGCAAAATTCTGGCCTGTTAATAGTTCCTAGAATATCAAAATCCACTAAAGGAGGAAGATCCTTTTCATATTTGGCTCCTAAACTATGGAATAGTCTCCCAAACACTGTTCAAGATGCAGACACACTCCCTCAGTTTATGTCTAGACTAAAGACTCATCTATTTAGCCAGGCATGCACCTAATTTATCCTCCAACCCACAATTAGGCTGCTTTAGTTGGGTCTGCCGGAACCAGAAACCAGAAACATTGAGCATGATCTCGAACTCTGCAATAAATTTAATGGCATCTACGCTTACATCTTTTTATTTGTTTCCCTGTCTCAACCTCGGGACTCCTATCCTGAGGTCACCAGAACCGGCTGGATCCAGCACCATTACTGCTTCATGTTGGACTCCACTGCTTCATGTTGGACTCCACTGCTTCATGTCACTGAATGATGATGACTAAATGCAGCCGGTGCCAGCCAAACATCACTTCAGTCTATTATGATGGACTTCAGAGGATGAACTGATGCCAACTCCAAGCTGCATCACCTCGGTCTATTGATGGACTACGATCTTGAAATGGAATGCATAGACTAACTATTGCCAACAAAAGCCTTCATCAGCCAATTAACAAGGACAATTGCATCTATGTGAACTTCTGCAATTAATCAAGATGGACTTCAAAGCCTGTGGTCATTAATCTTACAGTTCAAACACAATCGATGTTTAATCACTGACCCTTAACCCTTGCTTAGTTTAATCATTTTAAACCATGATTTTAACTATACACAAGTAATATTTACATTATATTCATGATGTTAGCCAGAGGGGAACTGGCCCCCACAGTGAGTCTGGTTTCTCCCAAGGTTATTTTTCTCCATTAATCAACATCTTATGGAGTTTTGTGTTCCTTGCCACAGTCGCCTACAGCTTGCTCACTGGGGTTATTAATACAATTATTATTTAATTATTTTTAAACACGATTAAGAATCATATTTTATCTAAATTGCACAATGATGATTCATCGACTTTATAGACATTACAGTTTTATCTTCTGTTAATGCTGATCTTCTGTAAAGCTGCTTTGAAACGATGTGTGTTGTGAAAGGCGCTATACAAATAAAATTGAATTGACATATGCCACCATTCCAGTTTGACTACAACTTCATGTAAATGAATCCACCGCCATGACAACATTATTAAAGTTGTAACACACGCTTTTGAGCGTGTGCTACGTAATGAATTAAGGGACCAGAGACTTTCACGTTTCAATGAGCCATGTGTATTCCACCACCAATCGCCATACAGTCAGTAAACATACAAAGTATATAGTCATTCAGTTGCAAGGCAAACGTCAAAATAGTTCATACTTTCATAGTAGTGTCTTTGGCTACCAAGAACTCAGTCTTAAGAGTAACAAGAGCAAGATAAAACAGCATTTAAGTGCAGTATTGATGAGGCCACATCTGCCTGAAATCGAGCTTCCACGTGGCTGTTGGTAATATAATCAAACTGTAGCTTGTGAAATAGATGACAAGTGTTGTTGGTAAAACGAAGACAATTAATCCCATTTTGGTCAAGGTCCTAGCTATAGTTGAACTGCCCCCTCATGCCTGCCCGTTGAACCCTCTGCATCAAACAAAACAAACAAACTTAGTGCCACCATTAACACATTTACATCTCATCTACATAAACTTTACCTAACATCACATATACAAACAACAGTACTTACATTTGAGTTTAGGAACCTCAGGTTCCTCAAATCAGGGAAAAAAACAAGACCGCATTGGTAAGAAAGCTTCTCCATGTGGTTAACACATCCTTCCTTCCTCATACTACTTCTCCTATCCTTTTTATGCTACCAGGAATCTCACTGGCCAGAGCGCCCCCTAGTGACAGGATTAATATTACATGTACAGCAAGCTAATAGGACAAATGTAACTATAAAACTGTTACAAAGTGGCACACTTCCTTCCACCAGTTGGTGGCGCTACAGTTTCGGACGAGCTCCCACCCCTGACAGTTTGTAAAGCTGCATATCTCAGCAACTACATCCGGAGTAAAAACAGCATGAAAAAGTCAATTTCTCGCAGGGCTGCATGATTTTACCAAAAATCATAATTGTCGATTATTGCAATCATGATTATTAATGTCAATTAAAATATTAAATTACCGTGATGTCACAAAACAAGCAACCGTGTGGTTCTTCAGAGTAGCAGATTTCAATGGTGGATATGAGCTGCGCTGTTTCTTTTAAGCATTATATTCTTATATTGTATTTTATATTGTAATAATGTTTGATAATGTAAGGCAAATAAAAACATGTTTTAAATGGATATCTATGGTATGGAATAAATTAAATTACTGCTTAAATTATTCATTCACGTACAGTAAATAATATGACATATTCAAACATATTAACAGCTGATTTAAATCCACCGTTACTCTGTCCAGTCAGACCTTTCATGGAGAGACGGGGGACATTTCAGTTGATATTTTTTACTATATTTTATATATATAAAATGTAATAAATATGTTTATGAATATATTGTTCATGATGACTTATGCATATGTTAATTAATGGAACCTTATTGTAAAGTGTTACCAAAATAATATATTAAATTTAATTATTTGAATAAAAGAATGACTCAGTATTTTATTTATACGTTTGGAAAAAGAAATGCCCTCATAAAAATAACAAATGCCCCTAAAATTAAATCCAGTGGGCAATTATTGCCCCTTTACACAATAAATGACATTTTTGAGGGGTAATATAATGAGGAATAAAGCTTTTCTAGATCTTTATAAGGTATAAGAGGAAAATGTTGTCATAATTATTTGCTAATTTTAGTAAATCTCACTGGTAAATAAAATAAGTACATTTTAAAACATGCACTGAGCTTGAATAATTAATGAGCTTGCTTGGTTTATTTACACCAATTAATATAGTTAATTATGTTGTTTGTGCGCGGTCTCTCTCTCTCTCTCATTTAGCAGCTGATTGTTGAGTTTAGTGTGAGCTCGTGCATGGAAGCGTATTTTATTGAATTTACGATGTTAGGGTGGGGCATTTTTGTCAATTTCTTATTTCGATCATTGATAGGACTCAAAAAACGAGTACTCGAGGGGGGGGGCGTGCCCGTCATAGAGATAATGAAAATATTTTAAGATTGTAACGAAAATGAATGTTAAATAAATAAAATAACATGAAAACATGAACATATGACTATAAAAAATAACACTGCTTATGCTGCATCAGTGTTATCGAAAAAGAAACATCTGAAATAGAATAGCTGCATGAGGTGAAGCTGAAGAATAAATGAACTTCTAAACTGAAGCCCCTTCTATGACACACCCTATGAGATTAATATATCCTCACAACATAAACGTAACACAACTTGTATCTGCACAAAAGGATGCAAACGCAGTGACGTGCTATAGCCGGAGAGTGTAACTCCCGTTGATGCTCTTCTAACAGCGCTGAAACACGGGCAAGCAAAAACAATTCACAACATTCTATAGTGTTCTCATAATGTTATGTATATTTCTGATTACATTACAGTATTTTCATCTACTTTACTAAGTGATTGCTGACATCGCCTATATATTGGCTAAAATTACGACATTTTAGTCAGAGTAAAACTGACTTAAATTACTGAACACCACATGATGATTATTGATGAATTATGAATATAATTTAAAGGACATTTTCATCACAAGATAAAACTGTGTCAAAAAAGTGTTGATTTTCATAATTTCTCTGAATAGGCTCCATAGCAAAAAATGTCCGCACGGCTTCTTTTTGCCGCTGTCCCCAAGCTGTCGGCTATAGGTGCGTCCCACTGGCGGTGATCCAGCGTTTGCCGCCGAATTCGTCACGCCCATTTCTTGCGAGATGCCACCGGCGGTCAGACGGCGGGCCGCCGCGTCATTTCTCTGGCGGTTGCCTCGCGGCAATTCGACCGCGGCCGGCGGCGGCAAGCCGCTTTGAAATACAGTCACAGCTTGACTCTCAAAATCGACCAGCCATTTGGCTATTATTATTTTTGCTCCAAAGCCATTAGGGTTTATAACAGATTCTTGACTCTTGATTCCATGATAAGGTAAGGTTTAGGAAATGACATTTAAATTACTTTGAAACTCTGAAGCGATTATACAGTAATATATGTAAAATATATTGAATTATTTATGCACTTAGGTGAAAATTGTTTATATTTCTTTGATTGATGCACATTGAGACATGCACCAATAAACCAAGAATAATTCCTTTTTGTAAAACTTACTTGGCAATAAATATCTTTCTGATTCTGATTAGGTTTAAAAATAGATATTTAATACAGGGTATGAAAAATTTAGCAGAATAAATTGATGAAGTTAGACTTTTCACCAATGCCTGACTATCAGTGAACAGTGAAAGACATCTGTCCCCGTTTTGGCGTGAAGGATAAACTCAATGAAAAAGCTTTCTCCCCTGGTTTCACAGTTGCGCAGAAATTTCGTTTGTCTGTAATTTTTTTCCAACCTCGATTTTATTTTGTTGTTATTTTACCTTTTACAGGTAAGGGATTCATTTGCAATTACGACCTGTACTAATGTTTAAGAAAGTGTGAAAGTCCCTGTAAAGGCAATAAAAATTAAATAATCCAAACACACTATACATGGTAAAAATTTATTGCTAAAACACATTACACTGTGGACTGTGAAGTACTGAATTGTGTAGTTAAACCGTTAAACAGTTTTGCACCAGTGCTGTGTTCAGGATTCTTTTGGGCGAGGGCTAAAGCGGTGGCTCGATGACGCACTGGACCCACCGAGGCAGGCCCCTCCCGTAACAATATGACTAGAGCACATTCGGTTCAGTTTGCCATTCAATCACGAGTTACAGTCAGACTCAGTACTAGTTTCAACAGCCTACAGTTAGCAAAGTCATCGACTACCATCGTTTAAGTAAGTACATGTTTCCTTTTTGTGTAACGCAATATTATGTTTACATTGTTTTTAAAATATCTAAGTTAGTCACCATTGTTCTTGCAGTATGCTGCTAGTCCAGTAGCTAGAGTGGCTAGAAAGTGTTAGCTAACACGTGCTGTTTTGCCCTCCTTACAGTACACACTGAGGTTAAGCAATGTTGCTAGTAACATTACATGTAGAAATGTTATTAACTACATACAGTAGTTAGCCAAAGCTTTACATCTAGAAAGACTAAGTATAACTTGTGTGTTTTTTTTCTAACAAAACAATGATGTATATAGGTTGTGTAAATGATTATATTTGTCGAACAAGAATGCTGCTAGTTCAGTTCACAATGTAGCTATAGTGGTTAGAAAGTGTTAGCTAACACGTGCGGTGTTGCTTTCCTACAGTACACACTGAGGTTAAGCAATGTTGCTAGTAACATTACATGTAGCAAATAACATTTCAACATACAGTAGTTAGCCAAAGCTTTACATCTAGAAAGATTAAGTATAAGCTTGTGTTTTTTTTAACAAAACAATGAGGTATATAGGTTGTGTAAATTATAATGATGTTTGTCCGAAGAATTAGGCTGCTAGTTCAGTTCACAATGTAGCTAGAGTGGCTAGAAAGTGTTAGCTAACACGTGCTGTGTTGCTTTCCTTACAGTACACACTGAGGTTAAGCGATATTACTAGTAACATTACAATGTTATTTGCTACATACAGTAGTTAGCCAAAGATTAAGTATAGCTTGTGCTTTTTTCTAACAAAACAATGATGTATATAGGTTTTGTAAATGATTATGTTTGTCCGAACAATTAGGCTGCTAGTTCAGGTCACAATGTAGCTAAAGAGTGGCTAGAAAGTGTTAGCTAACACATGCTGTGTTGCTTTCCTTACAGTACACACTGAGGTTAAGCGATATTACTAGTAACATTACATGTAGAAATGTTATTTGCTACATACAGTAGTTAGCCAAAGCTTTACATCTAGAAAGATTAAGTATAGCTTGTGCTTTTTTCAAACAAAACAATGATGTATATAGGTTTTGTAAATTATTATGTTTGTCCGAACAAGTATGCTGCTAGTTCAGTTCATAACGTAGATACAGTGGCTAGAAAGTGTTAGCTAACACGTGCTGTGTTGCTTCTGTACTTCTAGGATTTAAGGGGATTATGATGAGTTCTATTTCTCTGAACTGTTGTACTTTTTATGTTTGAGGACAATGCTGTGTTCACTTGAAACACTACACTGAATGAATAAATTGTATGTTTAACATTTTCACTGTTCCATATATGGCTGTTCAGTTTTCTCCCCACTGCATAGCTATATTCCTAAAACGTTAACAATGTGGTTTTGTTAACATTTTCTTGCAGATACGTTGACCAGAGCATAACCTGTCATCTTCACCCAAGAGACCTACTGTTGGACAATTCTTTTTGCTTTAAAGGTAAATGCATCATTAGTCACAATGTCTAGTTACTGGGCCAAAAGGAGAAGAATATTGAAAGGAGTTGAGAGGGACAAACAGGAAATTGAAGCTGCAAACAATGCTCTACTTGCTGTTATTCCCGACTTTGACCAAGTAAATCCTCCTGTTAATGAACATCAACATGGAATGGCTACAATAAGCCATGGACAAACTGTAATCCCTGAAGCACAGGAAATAACTGATGATGAGGTATATGGACCTTCTGGAATGTTTTCCTCAAGCACGGAAGATAGTGAAGAGGAAGGGGATTGCCTAAGGACACAATTGGCAGGGTGGGCTATTGACAACATGATCCCCCATGTGGCACTTGGTAAGCTTTTAACCATTTTGTCCAAGGATCATCCAACCCTTCCTAAAGACCCAAGAACCCTTCTGAAAACAGTGACTTGTGTTAAAACAACCGAACTCTCAGGTGGTGTATACCATCACTCTGGAATTGAAAGTGGGATACTATCGCAGTTGTTAGTGTCTCCCGAATTGCAGAAGTTGGCGTCAGTTTCAATGCAACTTAATGTTGATGGACTTCCACTTTTCAAAAGCTCAAATGCCCAGTTCTGGCCAGTTCTTGGTTTAATTGAGCAATACGTGGGTAATGTCCAGCAAAACAAACTTCCGTTTGTCATTGGTCTCTATTATGGGAAGAAGAAGCCAAGCAGCCTTCACTTTTGAATCCTTTTGTAGGAGAGGCACAGCGACTTGAAGCGGAAGGAGTTCTGTTTGAAGGAGATCACTTCCTTTCAAAATATCAACGTTCATCTGTGACGCCCCTGCTCGTGCACTTGTTAGAAATGTCAAAGGTCACAGTGGATATTATGGGTGTGACAAGTGTGTTCAAAAGGGGGTCCACTACGAGAACAGGATGACCTTTCCACAAACAGATGCTACTCTGAGATTAGACAATGCAGTCCGTGATGAACTTTCTGATGACAGTCATCAGTGTGGAGAAACGCCACTGGAATTGTTGTCTGTTGGTTTGGTCACCCAGTTCCCACTGGATTATATGCATCTGGTATGCCTTGGAGTGACAAGAAAGTTGTTGCATCTTTGGCTAAAGGGACGGCGGCTGACAAGATTTTCACCCAGCATGGTAAAAGAGCTCTCCAGAGTACTCCTGACCTTCACACCTCATGTTCCGTGCGAGTTCAACAGGAAGCAACGATCCATGGAAGATGTTGATCGTTGGAAAGCTACAGAATTCAGGCAGTTCCTCTTGTACACTGGACCAGTCAGCTTAAAAGGCCTTGTACCAACTCAAGCGTACAACAACTTCATGCTGCTTTCAGTTGGCATCACCATCCTACTGAATGTATCCCTGTGTGCTGACCTCGCAGACTATGCACACGGAATATTGGTTCTCTTTGTTGATCACTGCAGCAAGCTTTATGGAAAGGAACATGTGACATACAACATGCATGGATTGGTGCACCTCTGGCAAGATGCAAAAAAGTATGGTGTTCTTGATAACATCTCATGCTTCCCATTTGAAAACTTCCTTGGACGCCTGAAGAAACTGTTACGCAAACCTACACAACCACTGGAGCAGGTTGTTCGCCGATTGTCGGAGAGAAGTCAGCACAGAAGAACAAACATCTCCAAAACAAGGCCCTTGAGGGAGCACAATCATGGACCACTCCTCAATGGTCTTTCTGTGAAAAAAGCAGTATGAGGAGTATTACTTTCAAGACTTTGTTGTGAAACGTTCAGAGGGAAACAACTGTGTCCTGTTGGAAAATAAGGACATAGTTGTTATAGAGAATGTAGTCGTTGATGAAATGGACAACACTTTGGTCATCTACAAGAGGTTCCGGAACATGGTCGATTTATTTACTTACCCTGTGGAATCTTCCAAGCTGGGCATTTTTCATTTATCTGGCCTATCAGATACACTCCGCTTTTCCCATATAGCAAATGTTCAGAAGAAATATTATCTTCTTCCTTGCCCGGATGGAAAGGCTGGTTTTCCGTTGATCCACTTGTAAAAATGACACTTGTTTTTTTTTTTTTTTTTTGAAGGGGTGAGCATTTTGAATGTTATTGTTTTTTTTTCTTCTGAAAATTAATCAAAATGTATACTTTATGCTATCTTTCTTCTAATTTAGATGCTGTTTGCCATTGTTCAATTTATCAACGAGGATGATCTGCCATTTGCAGTGGTTCCGCAAGTGTGGCTCAGCAATGACATGTGCTATTGGCCCCCATTTGACCTCCGCAAAAAAGACAAGGGAAACAATTTAGCCATCCGCTGTACGTCTCCACACAGCACCTGGGAGAAACATCATTTTAAGTTTATGAAGGGAGCAGGTAAATGGGTCTGACTTGTGCATTTGATATTCCTGCATTTCATCTGTGTAATTTCTTTGTCTGTTTATGGTGGATAACTGACTTTCATTCATTATTCCCTGCTCTAGAATCTTGGCAAGAGGCAATGAGATATTTGGTGCGCTTCCAAACAGGTTCCAGCGTTGAAACGACGGATGATGACAAGAAGGAAAGCGAAAGAGAAGCTTAACTTCCAAGTACAGACCCCAGGCCTCTTCTGATGAAGAGGAGTCTTGTCTTCCAGATGCACCAGCAGTGCTGTCGTTTCAGCAACCTCTTTTGAGCTTTGAAAACCTTGTTCCCAGTAACAAGGTTTCAGTGCTACCCGATGCTCCAGAGGTTGCATCGATTCCAGAAAACCAGGAAAATGTTGAGCCATCTGTAGATTTCAGAGCTGGTATGTAAAATGTAGTGCTGTGAAGTTTGATTTGTGATCCTGCCAATAAACTATACACTTTGTTAGATTTTAAAATGTCAGTTTCCTCTTTCTCAGAACCAGGTTTCTCCCCAGTAATCCAGACTCCACTTCACAGAGCCAAGAGTTTGAGTACAAGTAAGTAATGTAATTTGTGATGTTTTTTGTCTTGGAAACTATTGCTTCTATTTAAGAAGAGGAATCCTTTAATCATCATCTGTTTTTCATTAGGACACTTGACGGGTTACTCACCGCAGCAGTTTGTGGATGAAAGGTGTCGAGGTGTGTTGTACATTCCATTTGCTTTGCACAGTTCAATTATTGTTTCATTACAGAATATGCAATACTCTGTAGTGAAATTAAAGCTGTTATGTTTGCTCCCCAGCTCGTCAAGTACTAAGCTTTACACCCCCAGCAGCACATTTACCCTGGCAGCATATGGGTGAAAACGCTGGAGGTATGTAATACGTTGCGCTAAACTAAGTGTTACATTTAAGTCCAATTCATTACATGTATCCAATAACTCCACACACATTTTTAAATGTCAATGATTTTCAATAGGACAAAGTCATCGGCTCAGGTATTGGCCCTTGGACTCCCCTGGCACCTCGTGTACAGCATGAAGTTTTCTGCTATGAAGGTATTTTCCAGGCCTATGTCTTAGTGTCCAGTGTTTTAACAGTATTGAAAAAAGTGCCTTTAGTTGTTGTATTTTTTTAAATGTAGATTTCCAGAGACTCCAGAATGAGAACCAAGCCCTGAGGGATGAGAACCAAGCCCTGAGGGATGAGAACCAAGCCCTGAGGGAAAGCAATGCACCAGCAGGTGAGAACATGCACTCTTTCTTAAATTTAACTTTTTTGTGTGTGATGTAGGTCCAAAATTACCATATGCCTTTCATTTTGTAGCTCGGATGACAGCGGATCACTTCAGGAGCAGGTGAAGCAAGTTGGGACAATGTTAAAGGCGTTTGCTCGCACTGGGCAATCAGGTACAACTTGCGAACCTGTACATCTAGTAGACCTAGATATAAATGTCATAGTTTAGTAGTTGAAGGACCAGGACTGACTACTTTATTCTTTTTATTCTGGGGACCCCTGTAGGTGCAGATCAGACCCTAATTCTGCGGCGTCTTGGAGAGTTTGGCGATGTTGTGCGAAGCATGGACATCAAAATGGACACTATGCTGCAACATTTTAGTGCCGGTGTGTCCGTTGGAGGGTTATCCCTGCCAGGGGATCTGTTACTCCCACTAGACACCCAGGACGATTTAGCGTTGCTTGACAGCAGTCTGAGGCAGGATAAAGAGCTCCAGCAACGATTTGTAAGTGTGCTGATTTCGTTTATAACGCCATAGGGTTATCTAAAATTAAGATTGTACACTGCATATTCTACAGTCTGAATCCACAGCCGGTCACATTTTAAATTTATGAGAAGCTTCAGAGAAATGTAATTTGTAACCCTTTTTTTTTTTTTTTCTTTCAGCTTCGGTTTTTGGCAATCAAGTGTGGGAGGGACCTCAAGACAACTGTGTGGCGAATGCTTGAGAGTATCTTCTCTAATCGCCTTTCCATTAACACAACCTGGACTGGTGCAGGGGAAAAAGCATGTTTTAGAGACATGTTCCTGAAGACCATTGTTCAAAGTAAGTTGGCTATTTTTTTTTTATATTTAAGTAGATGTGTATGACCTTATGCCAATCAAATGGAATGACAGATCTTTATTTTCTACAGGAGCCATCCGGAAGAACTCGGCAACCCAGGATGCCACTGATGAGGCGATCCAGGTTAACGTTACGCGTTACCTGAAAGGAGCAGCTGACCGTGAAGGTGGAAAAAGGCACCGCACAGCTGAGAGGGACCCACAGCCGACCCCTCAAACCTAGGCTGACTACCGACACCCCTGCTAAAAGTGTCAGACTAAACTCACTCAATCCACACTCTTCACTAGAAATTGCTGTTTTTTTTTTTATTTTTATTTTTTATTTTTCCCCATCTCGTGACCCTGCCTTCAGGGCAGCTCCTTGGATGAATATGGGATGTTTTTTTTTTTTTTTCCTCTCATGACCCTGCCTTCAGGGCAACTCCTTGGATGAATATGGGATGGTTTGTCTTTTTATACAGGCGCACGAGGAATCACTGAAGATGTGCCAATTTGCACTGCCTCATTCTGGAGGTCGAGGAAAACCAGACCCCAACCACTCCAGACATTGTGATTGACTGTGTTCTCAACAGCCAGATTTTCTGCTGTTAATTGCATTTGTTCCCACTTATTGTCATGTTTAAGTTGAATGTAAAACTTTACATTATCCTGCACATTCTTTGATACCAAAGATCTCAATTATTTAATATACAATTTGCTGCTTATTTCATTGTTACAGTGCTTAACTATTCTATTTTTTAAATATAGCTTATAAATCCTAGATTATACATCTAATACTTGATATTTGCACATTATCTGGTAGCAAATATTCTACTTACCGTGACTTTAGTATTGGCTTATTTCATTCCGTCAGTGCTTAACTGATTCTATTATAGTTTGTAAATCCTATTTCATACCTCTGATATTTGATATTGCACTTTTAACTAGTACCAGTTAATTCTACTTTCATTCCATCAGTGTGCTTAACTGTTATTCTATTAAAAATAGCTTGGTTGTACTATTTCATACCTTTTGATATTGCACTTTCACTAGTACCAAAAAATCTACTTTCATTCCATCAGTGTGCTTAACTGTTATTCTATTAAAAATAGCTTGGTTATACTATTTCATACCTTTTGATATTGCACTTTCACTAGTACCAAAAATTCTACTTTCATTCCATCAGTGTGCTTAACTGTTATTCTATTAAAAATAGCTTGGTTATACTATTTCATACCTTTTGATATTGCACTTTCACTAGTACCAAAAATTCTACTTTCATTCCATCAGTGTGCTTAACTGTTATTCTATTGTTAAATATAGCTTGTAAATCCTTGTGCCACAGGTCAGCATTGCAGTTATAATGGCATATTCTACTCCAGAGCTTTACTCTAAATTATTACCACTTAACCTATTGTTAGAAATGACTTGTAAATATGATGTTATACCTCAATTTATTTGGTATCCTGCACTTTCTTTGGTACCAAATATCCTCATTGCTTGTGTTTACTGGTAATTCTTTTCATCCCAGAGCTGACCTCTTTATATTATTAACAATTATTGTAAGTGTTACAATAGTGTTTTTTACAAAAGTGTTTTTTTTTTTGCTTGTTTTTACCAAAATTTAATTGGAAACCTGCATTTTCTTTGGGTGTATATATGTTTGTATTTTTCTGTTATTTATATTTCAGTGATCTGACATATTGTTTCAATGACAGTTACTGTAATTTGAAATGTGGAATAAAAACGGCAAATGGAAATATGTCTGCTTTGATCAATCATTATTCTTGATAAACTGCATGCTATAAATAAATATATATATATACAATAAGCGGCGGCAGATCGCTCGAAAAAGCGGTTTGCCTCCGCGGTCCGCCTTCGATATAACGGCGGCGGAGCGGCGGCTGGCCAGCGGGCCGTCCGCGGAACGAAGGCGGTAGGAAG
Source organism: Xyrauchen texanus (assembly GCF_025860055.1). Taxonomy (NCBI): domain Eukaryota; kingdom Metazoa; phylum Chordata; class Actinopteri; order Cypriniformes; family Catostomidae; genus Xyrauchen; species Xyrauchen texanus. The sequence goes on from NC_068323.1 coordinate 1,729,659, forward strand.
GCGGCTGCCGCTTTTAAAAAGCGGCTGCCGCCGGCGGACCGCCGTCGAACGTGTTTGCGATCTCGCCATTCTGCCGCTTCTACTGCCGCCGGCGCGCCGCCGGCGGACCGCCGACTTATTGCTATCTGGGCTATTTCTGTAACACTAAACCTTAATTCTGCATTCGTTATTGCAAGTTAAATTAGAGCTGATACATTTGTTTTATTATAGATTCTTTTATTTAATATTACTTGTCTCTGTGTTTTTATTATCAGATGCGATTTAAAAATGAACACACATGATTGCTTTTATGCTACTTTTGTAATGATGTGAGGAAGAGGCAGACGGGAAGTGCGGATCCAAACGCGGTTCTTTTATTAACAACAAAACAGATACAAACACTGGAACCAAAATAAAGATCCACGAGGGGAAAAACAAACTAAACACGGGATACATACAAAGAGTGAACAGACAGCGAACATCTACGAGAGGGTAGGGTTATCCTCGAACGAACTTCACACAGCAGGGAACATGAACAAGAAACTTCAACATCCATGTGTAGTGCAAACAGTCAGGGCAGGCAGCAATGATCAACAGTGGAGAGACAGGCGTAAACTCAGTAAAGGCAGGCGGCAGACAGACGTGAAAGGAGTAATCAGGCAAGGGTCAGAACACAGATATACAGTAATACTATGGGTAAACGCTCAGAAAAGCAGCCGGAGCAAAACAAGACTTCGCAGTGAATGAACATGTAAACACAGTTTAAATAGGGTGATGATAATGACAGTCAGCTGGAGCGTAATCACGCCAGGTATGTGGGTTTATGGGAAATGTAGTCTAATAGTCAATACTCAGGTGAAACCGATCTCCGGTGGCCGGTTGAGGAGGCGCCTTCACCGGCGTTCGTAACAACTTTATTCAACTGTAAATTTTAAATTAAACGTTGCCTTCAATATTACTTTAGCAGCATATTTCAACTGTGCTTTTGAAACAACAACAAAAACGAACCGCTTAGTTTTTATTTTCAAAGCTTCAGAAAAAAAAATATTTAACAAGTTTAAACAAACGACTGCTAATTGTAAATAAAACAGACAGGATGATTTATAAAACTCAAAACAAAACCTGTATATTTACCACGACTGATGAAACTTAAACATAGGCTACAGCCTACATATTGTTGTTCAAAAAGAGTAGTCGTCTACCTGCACAGGTGAGAGGTGTGTGCGGGGTCTATTCACAATTAGGCCGGCGGTGGAAAAAACGTGCTCCGCTGGAACAGATGTCGCAGGAACAGCGAAGTACAATTTTTAGCTTCGTAAACCGATTCTCATTTACCTACAGTAAAGGATCCTGGTTTACGGAGATACATGGCTCACTGAAGTAACTTTAGATTTTGGTGTCACGAGAACAAAAATCCTCACCTAAAAGAGCGTCGAGTGCCGAAACTGCTGCTCGATCAGGCTGAGAGTCCATTTATATGGGTGTGACAGAATTTGTAACAGTGTCGTAAAGCTGTTTCAGATGCACCTTTACTCTCTCTCTCTCTCTCTCAGCTCTGTCTCAAGAAACTTCAGATGTTTGTGTCTTGGATCCAATGTTGCGACAGTACTGGATAAGTTTGTGTTCGGGTTGAGACAGTAATGGATAAGTTTGTGTTCGGGTTGAGACAGTACTGGATAAGTTTGTGTTCGGGTTGAGACAGTACTGGATAAATTTGTGTTCGGGTTGTGACAGTACTTGATAAGTTTGTGTTCGGGTTGGAACAGTAATGGATAAGTATGTGTTCAGGTTGAGACAGTAATGGATAAGTTTGTGTTCGGGTTGAGACAGTACTGGATAAATTTGTGTTCGGTTTGAGACAGTACTGGATAAGTTTGTGTTCGGGTTGAGACAGTAATGGATAAGTATGTGTTCGGGTTGAGACAGTACTGGATAAGTTTGTGTTCGGGTTGAGACAGTAATGGATAAGTTTGTGTTCGGGTTGAGACAGTACTGGATAAGTATGTGTTCGGGTTGAGACAGTACTGGATAAGTTTGTGTTCGGGTTGGGACAGTACTGGATAAGTTTGTGTTCGGGTTGAGACAGTAATGGATAAGTTTGTGTTCGGGTTGAGACAGTACTGGATAAGTTTGTGTTCGGGTTGAGACAGTACTGGATAAGTTTGTGTTCGGGTTGTGACAGTACTGGATAAGTTTGTGTTCGGGTTGTGACAGTACTGGATAAATTTGTGTTCGGGTTGTGACAGTACTGGATAAGTATGTGTTCGGGTTGAGACAGTAATGGATAAGTTTGTGTTCGGTTTGAGACAGTACTGGATAAGTATGTGTTCAGGTTGAGACAGTAATGGATAAGTTTGTGTTCGGGTTGAGACAGTAATGGATAAGTTTGTGTTCGGGTTGAGACAGTAATGGATAAGTTTGTGTTCGGGTTGAGACAGTACTGGATAAGTTTGTGTTCGGGTTGTGACAGTACTGGATAAGTTTGTGTTCGGGTTGTGACAGTACTGGATAAGTTTGTGTTCGGGTTGAGACAGTACTGGATAAGTTTGTGTTCGGGTTGTGACAGTACTGGATAAGTTTGTGTTCGGGTTGAGACAGTACTGGATAAGTTTGTGTTCGGGTTGTGACAGTACTGGATAAGTATGTGTTCGGGTTGTGACAGTACTGGAAAAGTTTGTGTTCGGGTTGAGACAGTACTGGATAAATTTGTGTTCGGGTTGTGACAGTACTTGATAAGTTTGTGTTCGGGTTGGAACAGTAATGGATAAGTATGTGTTCGGGTTGAGACAGTAATGGATAAGTTTGTGTTCGGGTTGTGACAGTACTTGATAAGTTTGTGTTCGGGTTGGAACAGTAATGGATAAGTATGTGTTCGGGTTGAGACAGTAATGGATAAGTTTGTGTTCGGGTTGAGACAGTAATGGATAAGTTTGTGTTCGGGTTGTGACAGTACTGGATAAGTATGTGTTCGGGTTGCGACAGTACTGGATAAGTTTGTGTTCGGGTTGTGACAGTAATGGATAAGTTTGTGTTCGGGTTGAGAAAGTAATGGATAAGTTTGTGTTCGGGTTGAGACAGTACTGGATAAGTTTGTGTTCGGGTTGAGACAGTACTGGATAAATTTGTGTTCGGGTTGTGACAGTACTTGATAAGTTTGTGTTCGGGTTGAGACAGTACTGGATAAATTTGTGTTCGGGTTGTGACAGTACTTGATAAGTTTGTGTTCGGGTTGAGACAGTACTGGATAAGTTTGTGTTCGGGTTGAGACAGTACTGGATAAATTTGTGTTCGGGTTGTGACAGTACTTGATAAGTTTGTGTTCGGGTTGAGACAGTACTGGATAAATTTGTGTTCGGGTTGTGACAGTACTTGATAAGTTTGTGTTCGGGTTGGAACAGTAATGGATAAGTATGTGTTCAGGTTGAGACAGTAATGGATAAGTTTGTGTTCGGGTTGAGACAGTACTGGATAAATTTGTGTTCGGTTTGAGACAGTACTGGATAAGTTTGTGTTCGGGTTGGAACAGTAATGGATAAATTTGTGTTCGGGTTGTGACAGTACTTGATAAGTTTGTGTTCGGGTTGGAACAGTAATGGATAAGTATGTGTTCGGGTTGTGACAGTACTGGATAAGTTTGTGTTCGGGTTGTGACAGTACTGGATACATTTGTGTTCGGGTTGTGACAGTACTTGATAAGTTTGTGTTCGTGTTGGAACAGTAATGGATAAGTATGTGTTCGGGTTGAGACAGTAATGGATAAGTTTGTGTTCGGGTTGTGACAGTACTGGATAAATTTGTGTTCGGGTTGCGACAGTACTGGATAAGTTTGTGTTCGGGTTGAGACAGTAATGGATAAGTATGTGTTCGGGTTGAGACAGTAATGGATAAGTTTGTGTTCGGTTTGAGACAGTACTGGATAAGTTTGTGTTGGGGTTGAGACAGTAATGGATAAGTTTGTGTTCGGGTTGAGACAGTAATGGATAAGTTTGTGTTCGGGTTGTGACAGTACTTGATAAGTTTGTGTTCGGGTTGGAACAGTAATGGATAAGTATGTGTTCAGGTTGAGACAGTAATGGATAAGTTTGTGTTCGGGTTGAGACAGTACTTGATAAGTTTGTGTTCGGGTTGGAACAGTAATGGATAAGTATGTGTTCGGGTTGGAACAGTAATGGATAAGTTTGTGTTCGGGTTGAGACAGTAATGGATAAGTTTGTGTTCGGGTTGTGACAGTACTGGATAAATTTGTGTTCGGGTTGTGACAGTACTTGATAAGTTTGTGTTAGGGTTGGAACAGTAATGGATAAGTATGTGTTCGGGTTGAGACAGTACTGGATAAATTTGTGTTCGGGTTGTGACAGTACTTGATAAGTTTGTGTTCGGGTTGGAACAGTAATGGATAAGTATGTGTTCAGGTTGAGACAGTAATGGATAAGTATGTGTTCGGGTTGAGACAGTAATGGATAAGTTTGTGTTCGGGTTGAGACAGTAATGGATAAGTTTGTGTTCGGGTTGAGACAGTAATGGATAAGTTTGTGTTCGGGTTGAGACAGTACTGGATAAGTTTGTGTTCGGGTTGAGACAGTACTGGATAAGTTTGTGTTTGGGTTGTGACAGTACTGGATAAGTTTGTGTTCGGGTTGTGACAGTACTGGATAAATTTGTGTTCGGGTTGTGACAGTACTTGATAAGTTTGTGTTCGGGTTGGAACAGTAATGGATAAGTATGTGTTCGGGTTGTGACAGTACTGGATAAGTTTGTGTTCGGGTTGTGACAGTACTGGATACATTTGTGTTCGGGTTGTGACAGTACTTGATAAGTTTGTGTTCGGGTTGGAACAGTAATGGATAAGTATGTGTTCGGGTTGAGACAGTAATGGATAAGTTTGTGTTCGGGTTGTGACAGTACTGGATAAATTTGTGTTCGGGTTGCGACAGTACTGGATAAGTTTGTGTTCGGGTTGAGACAGTAATGGATAAGTATGTGTTCGGGTTGAGACAGTAATGGATAAGTTTGTGTTCGGTTTGAGACAGTACTGGATAAGTTTGTGTTGGGGTTGAGACAGTAATGGATAAGTTTGTGTTCGGGTTGAGACAGTAATGGATAAGTTTGTGTTCGGGTTGTGACAGTACTTGATAAGTTTGTGTTCGGGTTGGAACAGTAATGGATAAGTATGTGTTCAGGTTGAGACAGTAATGGATAAGTATGTGTTCGGGTTGAGACAGTACTTGATAAGTTTGTGTTCGGGTTGGAACAGTAATGGATAAGTATGTGTTCGGGTTGGAACAGTAATGGATAAGTTTGTGTTCGGGTTGAGACAGTAATGGATAAGTTTGTGTTCGGGTTGTGACAGTACTGGATAAATTTGTGTTCGGGTTGTGACAGTACTTGATAAGTTTGTGTTCGGGTTGGAACAGTAATGGATAAGTATGTGTTCGGGTTGAGACAGTACTGGATAAATTTGTGTTCGGGTTGTGACAGTACTTGATAAGTTTGTGTTCGGGTTGGAACAGTAATGGATAAGTATGTGTTCAGGTTGAGACAGTAATGGATAAGTATGTGTTCGGGTTGAGACAGTAATGGATAAGTTTGTGTTCGGGTTGAGACAGTAATGGATAAGTTTGTGTTCGGGTTGAGACAGTAATGGATAAGTTTGTGTTCGGGTTGAGACAGTACTGGATAAGTTTGTGTTCGGGTTGAGACAGTACTGGATAAGTTTGTGTTCGGGTTGTGACAGTACTGGATAAGTTTGTGTTCGGGTTGTGACAGTACTGGATAAATTTGTGTTCGGGTTGTGACAGTACTTGATAAGTTTGTGTTCGGGTTGGAACAGTAATGGATAAGTATGTGTTCGGGTTGAGACAGTAATGGATAAGTTTGTGTTCGGTTTGAGACAGTACTGGATAAGTTTGTGTTCGGTTTGAGACAGTACTGGATAAGTTTGTGTTCGGGTTGAGACAGTAATGGATAAGTATGTGTTCGGGTTGAGACAGTACTGGATAAGTTTGTGTTCGGGTTGAGACAGTACTGGATAAGATTGTGTTCGGGTTGAGACAGTACTGGATAAATTTGTGTTCGGGTTGTGACAGTACTTGATAAGTTTGTGTTCAGGTTGAGACAGTACTGGATAAATTTGTGTTCGGGTTGTGACAGTACTTGATAAGTTTGTGTTCGGGTTGAGACAGTACTGGATAAGTTTGTGTTCGGGTTGAGACAGTACTGGATAAATTTGTGTTCGGGTTGTGACAGTACTTGATAAGTTTGTGTTCGGGTTGAGACAGTACTGGATAAATTTGTGTTCGGGTTGTGACAGTACTTGATAAGTTTGTGTTCGGGTTGGAACAGTAATGGATAAGTATGTGTTCAGGTTGAGACAGTAATGGATAAGTTTGTGTTCGGGTTGAGACAGTACTGGATAAGTTTGTGTTCGGGTTGAGACAGTAATGGATAAGTTTGTGTTCGGTTTGAGACAGTACTGTATAAGTTTGTGTTGGGTTGGAACAGTAATGGATAAATTTGTGTTCGGGTTGTGACAGTACTTGATAAGTTTGTGTTCGGGTTGGAACAGTAATGGATAAATATGTGTTTGGGTTGTGACAGTACTGGATAAGTTTGTGTTCGGGTTGTGACAGTACTGGATACATTTGTGTTTGGGTTGTGACAGTACTTGATAAGTTTGTGTTCGGGTTGGAACAGTAATGGATAAGTATGTGTTCGGGTTGAGACAGTAATGGATAAGTTTGTGTTCGGGTTGTGACAGTACTGGATAAATTTGTGTTCGGGTTGAGACAGTAATGGATAAGTATGTGTTTGGGTTGAGACAGTAATGGATAAGTTTGTGTTCGGTTTGAGACAGTACTGGATAAGTTTGTGTTCGGGTTGAGACAGTAATGGATAAGTTTGTGTTCGGGTTGAGACAGTAATGGATAAGTTTGTGTTCGGGTTGTGACAGTACTGGATAAGTTTGTGTTCGGGTTGAGACAGTAATGGATAAGTATGTGTTCGGGTTGAGACAGTAATGGATAAGTTTGTGTTCGGTTTGAGACAGTACTGGATAAGTTTGTGTTCGGGTTGAGACAGTAATGGATAAGTTTGTGTTCGGGTTGAGACAGTAATGGATAAGTTTGTGTTCGGGTTGCGACAGTAATGGATAAGTTTGTGTTCGGGTTGCGACAGTAATGGATAAGTTTGTGTTCGGGTTGCGACAGTAATGGATAAGTTTGTGTTTGGGTTGCGACAGTACTGGATAAGTTTGTGTTCGGGTTGAGACAGTACTGGATAAGTTTGTGTTCGGGTTGAGACAGTAATGGATAAGTTTGTGTTCGGTGTGAGACAGTACTGGATAAGTTTGTGTTCGGGTTGGAACAGTAATGGATAAATTTGTGTTCGGGTTGTGACAGTACTTGATAAGTTTGTGTTCGGGTTGGAACAGTAATGGATAAGTATGTGTTCGGGTTGTGACAGTACTGGATAAGTTTGTGTTCGGGTTGTGACAGTACTGGATACATTTGTGTTCGGGTTGTGACAGTACTTGATAAGTTTGTGTTCGGGTTGGAACAGTAATGGATAAGTATGTGTTCGGGTTGAGACAGTAATGGATAAGTTTGTGTTCGGGTTGTGACAGTACTGGATAAATTTGTGTTCGGGTTGCGACAGTACTGGATAAGTTTGTGTTCGGGTTGAGACAGTAATGGATAAGTATGTGTTCGGGTTGAGACAGTAATGGATAAGTTTGTGTTCGGTTTGAGACAGTACTGGATAAGTTTGTGTTGGGGTTGAGACAGTAATGGATAAGTTTGTGTTCGGGTTGAGACAGTAATGGATAAGTTTGTGTTCGGGTTGTGACAGTACTTGATAAGTTTGTGTTCGGGTTGGAACAGTAATGGATAAGTATGTGTTCGGGTTGAGACAGTAATGGATAAGTATGTGTTCGGGTTGAGACAGTACTTGATAAGTTTGTGTTCGGGTTGGAACAGTAATGGATAAGTATGTGTTCGGGTTGGAACAGTAATGGATAAGTTTGTGTTCGGGTTGAGACAGTAATGGATAAGTTTGTGTTCGGGTTGTGACAGTACTGGATAAATTTGTGTTCGGGTTGTGACAGTACTTGATAAGTTTGTGTTCGGGTTGGAACAGTAATGGATAAGTATGTGTTCGGGTTGAGACAGTACTGATAAATTTGTGTTCGGGTTGTGACAGTACTTGATAAGTTTGTGTTCGGGTTGGAACAGTAATGGATAAGTATGTGTTCAGGTTGAGACAGTAATGGATAAGTATGTGTTCGGGTTGAGACAGTAATGGATAAGTTTGTGTTCGGGTTGAGACAGTAATGGATAAGTTTGTGTTCGGGTTGAGACAGTAATGGATAAGTTTGTGTTCGGGTTGAGACAGTACTGGATAAGTTTGTGTTCGGGTTGAGACAGTACTGGATAAGTTTGTGTTCGGGTTGTGACAGTACTGGATAAGTTTGTGTTCGGGTTGTGACAGTACTGGATAAATTTGTGTTCGGGTTGTGACAGTACTTGATAAGTTTGTGTTCGGGTTGGAACAGTAATGGATAAGTATGTGTTCGGGTTGAGACAGTAATGGATAAGTTTGTGTTCGGTTTGAGACAGTACTGGATAAGTTTGTGTTCGGTTTGAGACAGTACTGAATAAGTTTGTGTTCGGGTTGAGACAGTAATGGATAAATTTGTGTTCGGGTTGTGACAGTACTTGATAAGTTTGTGTTCAGGTTGAGACAGTACTGGATAAATTTGTGTTCGGGTTGTGACAGTACTTGATAAGTTTGTGTTCGGGTTGAGACAGTACTGGATAAGTTTGTGTTCGGGTTGAGACAGTACTGGATAAATTTGTGTTCGGGTTGTGACAGTACTTGATAAGTTTGTGTTCGGGTTGAGACAGTACTGGATAAATTTGTGTTCGGGTTGTGACAGTACTTGATAAGTTTGTGTTCGGGTTGGAACAGTAATGGATAAGTATGTGTTCAGGTTGAGACAGTAATGGATAAGTTTGTGTTCGGGTTGAGACAGTACTGGATAAGTTTGTGTTCGGGTTGAGACAGTAATGGATAAGTTTGTGTTCGGTTTGAGACAGTACTGTATAAGTTTGTGTTCGGGTTGGAACAGTAATGGATAAATTTGTGTTCGGGTTGTGACAGTACTTGATAAGTTTGTGTTCGGGTTGGAACAGTAATGGATAAGTATGTGTTCGGGTTGTGACAGTACTGGATAAGTTTGTGTTCGGGTTGTGACAGTACTGGATACATTTGTGTTTGGGTTGTGACAGTACTTGATAAGTTTGTGTTCGGGTTGGAACAGTAATGGATAAGTATGTGTTCGGGTTGAGACAGTAATGGATAAGTTTGTGTTCGGGTTGTGACAGTACTGGATAAATTTGTGTTCGGGTTGAGACAGTAATGGATAAGTATGTGTTCGGGTTGAGACAGTAATGGATAAGTTTGTGTTCGGTTTGAGACAGTACTGGATAAGTTTGTGTTCGGGTTGAGACAGTAATGGATAAGTTTGTGTTCGGGTTGAGACAGTAATGGATAAGTTTGTGTTCGGGTTGTGACAGTACTGGATAAGTTTGTGTTCGGGTTGAGACAGTAATGGATAAGTATGTGTTCGGGTTGAGACAGTAATGGATAAGTTTGTGTTCGGTTTGAGACAGTACTGGATAAGTTTGTGTTCGGGTTGAGACAGTAATGGATAAGTTTGTGTTCGGGTTGAGACAGTAATGGATAAGTTTGTGTTCGGGTTGCGACAGTAATGGATAAGTTTGTGTTCGGGTTGCGACAGTAATGGATAAGTTTGTGTTCGGGTTGCGACAGTAATGGATAAGTTTGTGTTCGGGTTGCGACAGTACTGGATAAGTTTGTGTTCGGGTTGCGACAGTAATGGATAAGTTTGTGTTCGGGTTGAGACAGTACTGGATAAGTTTGTGTTCGGGTTGAGACAGTAATGGATAAGTTTGTGTTCGGGTTGAGACAGTACTGGATAAGTTTGTGTTCGGGTTGCGACAGTAATGGATAAGTTTGTGTTCAGGTTGCGACAGTAATGGATAAGTTTGTGTTCAGGTTGAGACAGTAATGGATAAGTTTGTGTTCGGGTTGAGACAGTACTGGATAAGTTTGTGTTCGGGTTGCGACAGTAATGGATAAGTTTGTGTTCGGGTTGCGACAGTAATGGATAAGTTTGTGTTCGGGTTGCGACAGTACTGGATAAGTTTGTGTTCGGGTTGCGACAGTACTGGATAAGTTTGTGTTCGGGTTGAGACAGTACTGGATAAGTTTGTGTTCGGGTTGAGACAGTAATGATAAGTTTGTGTTGGGGTTGAGACAGTAATGATAAGTTTGTGTTCGGGTTGAGACAGTAATGGATAAGTTTGTGTTCGGTTTGAGACAGTAATGGATAAGTTTGTGTTCGGGTTGCGACTGTACTGGATAAGTTTGTGTTCGGGTTGGGACAGTAATGGATACGTTTGTGTTCGGGTTGCGACAGTACTGGATAAGTTTGTGTTCGGGTTGGGACAGTAATGGATAAGTTTGTGTTCGGGTTGAGACAGTACTGGATAAGTTTGTGTTCGGGTTGGGACAGTAATGGATAAGTATGTGTTCGGGTTGAGACAGTAATGGATAAGTTTGTGTTCGGGTTGGGACAGTAATGGATACGTTTGTGTTCGGGTTGGGACAGTAATGGATAAGTTTGTGTTCGGGTTGGGACAGTAATGGATAAGTTTGTGTTCGGGTTGTGACAGTAATGGATAAGTTTGTGTTCGGGTTGGGACAGTACTGGATAAGTTTGTGTTCGGGTTGAGACAGTACTGGATAAGTTTGTGTTCGGGTTGGGACAGTAATGGATAAGTTTGTGTTCGGGTTGAGACAGTAATGGATAAGTTTGTGTTCGGGTTGCGACAGTACTGGATAAGTTTGTGTTCGGGTTGGGACAGTACTGGATAAGTTTGTGTTCGGGTTGCGACAGTACTGGATAAGTTTGTGTTCGGGTTGAGACAGTACTCGATAAGTTTGTGTTCGGGTTGCGACAGTAATGGATAAGTATGTGTTCGGGTTGAGACAGTAATGGATAAGTTTGTGTTCGGGTTGGGACAGTAATGGATAAGTATGTGTTCGGGTTGGGACAGTAATGGATAAGTATGCGTTCGGGTTGGGACAGTACTGGATAAGTTTGTGTTCGGGTTGAGACAGTACTGGATAAGTTTGTGTTCGGGTTGAGACAGTACTGGATAAGTTTGTGTTCGGGTTGAGACAGTACTGGATAAGTTTGTGTTCGGGTTGGGACAGTAATGGATAAGTATGTGTTCGTTTTGAGACAGTAATGGATAAGTTTGTGTTCGGGTTGAGACAGTAATGGATAAGTATGTGTTCGGGTTGAGACAGTAATGGATAAGTATGTGTTCGGGTTGAGACAGTAATGGATAAGTATGTGTTCGGGTTGAGACAGTAATGGATAAGTTTGTGTTCGGGTTGAGACAGTAATGGATAAGTTTGTGTTCGGGTTGAGACAGTACTGGATAAGTATGTGTTCGGGTTGAGACAGTAATGGATAAGTTTGTGTTCGGGTTGAGACAGTACTGGATAAGTTTGTGTTCGGGTTGGGACAGTAATGGATAAGTATGTGTTCGGGTTGGGACAGTAATGGATAAGTATGTGTTCGGGTTGAGACAGTACTGGATAAGTTTGTGTTCGGATTGAGACAGTAATGGATATGTTTGTGTTTGGGTTGAGACAGTACTGGATAAGTTTGTGTTCGGGTTGGGACAGTACTGGATAAGTTTGTGTTCGGGTTGGGACAGTAATGGATAAGTATGTGTTCGGGTTGAGACAGTACTGGATAAGTTTGTGTTCGGGTTGAGACAGTACTGGATAAGTTTGTGTTCGGGTTGGGACAGTAATGGATAAGTATGTGTTCGGGTTGAGACAGTACTGGATAAGTATGTGTTCGGGTTGAGACAGTAATGGATAAGTTTGGGTTGAGACTGTACTGGATAAGTTTGTGTTCGGGTTGAGACAGTACTGGATAAGTTTGTGTTCGGGTTGAGACAGTACTGGATAAGTTTGTGTTCGGGTTGAGACAGTAATGGATAAGTTTGTGTTCGGGTTGAGACAGTACTGGATAAGTTTGTGTTCGGGTTGAGACAGTAATGGATAAGTTTGTGTTCGGGTTGAGACAGTACTGGATAAGTTTGTGTTTGGGTTGAGACAGTAATGGATAAGTTTGTGTTCGGGTTGAGACAGTACTGGATAAGTTTGTGTTCGGGTTGAGACAGTAATGGATAAGTTTGTGTTCGGGTTGAGACAGTACTGGATAAGTTTGTGTTCGGGTTGTGACAGTAATGGATAAGTATGTGTTCGGGTTGAGACAGTAATGGATAAGTTTGTGTTCGGGTTGAGACAGTACTGGATAAGTTTGTGTTCGGGTTGGGACAGTAATGGATAAGTATGTGTTCGGTTTGAGACAGTAATGGATAAGTTTGTGTTCGGGTTGAGACAGTACTGGATAAGTTTGTGTTCGGGTTGCGACAGTAATGGATAAGTTTGTGTTCGGGTTGCGACAGTACTGGATAAGTTTGTGTTCGTGTTGGGACAGTAATGGATAAGTTTGTGTTCGGGTTGAGACAGTAATGGATAAGTTTGTTTTCGGGTTGAGACACTACTGGATAAGTTTGTGTTCGGTTTGAGACAGTACTGGATAAGTTTGTGTTCGGGTTGAGACAGTACTGGATAAGTTTGTGTTCGGGTTGTGACAGTACTGGATAAGTTTGTGTTCGGGTTGAGACAGTACTGGATAAGTTTGTGTTCGGGTTGCGACAGTAATGGATACGTTTGTGTTCGGTTTGAGACAGTACTGGATAAGTTTGTGTTCGGGTTGCGACAGTAATGGATACCTTTGTTTTCGGGTTGAGACAGTACTGGATACGTTTGTGTTCGGGTTGAGACAGTACTGGATAAGTTTGTGTTCGGGTTGAGACAGTACTGGATAAGTTTGTGTTCAGGTTGCGACAGTAATGGATAAGTTTGTGTTCGGGTTGAGACAGTACTGGATAAGTTTGTGTTCGGGTTGAGACAGTACTGGATAAGTTTGTGTTCCGGTTGTGACAGTACTGGATAAGTTTTTGTTCGGGTGGCGACAGTACTGGATAAGTTTGTGTTCGGGTTGTGACAGTAATGCATAAGTTTGTGTTCGGGTTGTGACAGTAATGCATAAGTTTGTTTTCGGGTACTTTCTGCTGTTGTTGTTTTTGGCTCTGTAAAAGATGCGATGCTCGTCTGAGTTGCCTTTCTGGTATCGCAAGACATTTTATGCACAAATACTAGATGATAACGCATTGTACTTGTGGTACATTTGTGTGAACGCTTGGCGCTGCACATCTTGCATTGAATTGTATTTTCATCTATTTTGTCGAATTGAAGCCAGACATCACTATGCAACTTGAAGTCATGTTTCTCTCAGTTCTTCGGTCTGGACTTTGAACCACATGCTCTGGCAATGCTAACCAATCAGAGCTCAAGGTGCCACCCCAAATTCTGCTATAACCAATCAGAAAAAAATTAAAAATCATTGTTTTTATGATTGATCATCGCTGTCACGCTCGAGTACTCGAGTACAATTGCCCATCCCTAGACGTTACAGATTAAACCTTCATAAACCCGTTAATCCGAAATGCAAATGCCGTTATTTTGCATCTCTCGCTAGAGTGCGGATCGGGCCGCATTTTTCTGTCCGAGCCCGGCCCGCGTCCGACAGGGCAGTAACCGAACCCGACCCGAACCCGAACGTCATTAAGATATTTATGTCCGAGCCCGACCCGAGTCCGACACAGTTAAAAATAGTTTTTTTTCTCATACACGCACGTGTTGCGCGTTGTCACAGCAACATAAACAAATTTCCGCACACATGAAGATGGATGTTAGGGTAATATTTTTAATTTATTTTAATCACAAAAATAAACATTTGCATCCAGTTAAACATTATAATAAGCTGTTTTAAATTTCAAATGTTCAATGCATTATCGCGCCGACGTGACCGAGCCGGACCCGAACCCGAACGTCATTTCAAAATATGTGTCCGAACCCGGCCCGGCCCATCGGGTAACGTCGGGTCCCGTCGGGTCCCGTCGGGCTCGGTTCGGGTGTCCATCCTCTATCTCTCGCTACTGCTTGTAATCAACAAAGCTGTCAAATGGGACAATTTGCAAGCGTGCAAGGTTGGATCGGTCTTTTCACGTTTTAATCATTTTTAGTGTATTCAACGTCTATGTTCAATGCGAGCGGTGCAATATGAATCCAAAATAATTACAAAGTGCTTTTCGCTCTTGTTCTACATCTTATTATCGAGTGTCAGGTGATGTTTCTTCCGTATTAATCTACCTGTGCATAACAAGCATCCGGGCATTCAGACGGTTTAAAACACAGCTTAAAAAGGGTCTGAACAGCGTCAAATTTCAAGTTTCACAGAAATTTGCTTAAAAATAGAGGCTAGCTGCCTGTCCGGTGAACAAATACAGTCATGTCATTTTTTCCAGAAATAACTAGCATTACTCCTACAAATAAATGCTTTGTAACTAAAACGTTTTGACTTTCAATAGAAAATAGTAAATCTGGAGTAAATCTTTTAAAATTGGTGATTGGACGGCAAAGACAGGAACCATGGGAATAATTGTTCCCAAATTTTAATGCTCCGGCTGGAAAGGGTTAAAGGTTCTTAACAAAGATTGCATCCGCACCTCAGCTGATGTATATATTGAGTGGGGACACATTGTTTGCATTTGTTTATGGGATTCGACTGCAAAAGACCTCTCATGAACTCAATTCCCGCCCATTCTGGACTCAGAACTGTTGGAAATCATTCAACAATGTAGATCGGATGCCCTCTATTGGACATTTCTTGTAATTGCCACTCAGAGAATTAATAGACAGTAGATTAATAAACATGGGTTTTCTTGTATTTTTACAGTTTTTCAGTTGATATTTTTACTATATTTTATTTATATAAATGTAATAAATATGTTTATTAACATTAAACTTTAAAGTTAAATTATGCCAAATACCACAAAACATGTGAAAATGCACAAAAAGAAATGATTACATTTAATGTGTTGTCATGCCAACAGTATTTAAGATATCAAGAAACCCTTCAGAATTTAAAATGTGCAATGCCTTGACATTAGTCTGTATTTTTATTATGCAATTCAGGCGAACATAATAGGGATTTTTAAAAGTGACACACTTCCTTCCGCCAGTTGATGGCGCTATGACTGTGACCCACAATAGTTACATCAAAGTGATCAGCCCGCAAGGACAAACATTTGGCTCAATTTTGATGTTTTTAATTTTATGCACGCAGAAGATATGAAACATTTTTCTTTATTCCAAGGACAATATTTTGTCGCTTCGCCATGGCAACACCCTTCGATATATCAAAAATCCCTCCGCAATTTAACATCGTCAATGTCTTGGCATGATGTCGCCCACATTTGGAAGCTGTACCATTAAATCCCTGGAAGGAGTATTTCAAATTCCTCAGTATGCCTTTTTCAAACAATCCAAAATGGCCGACTTCCTTTTTGGCAGAACCTATGACTGTGAGCGTGAAAGTTGTCCGGCTTGATGAGATCTATATGTGTACAAAGTTTGGTGACTGTACCTCAAAAGGGATGTGCTAGATAGCCTCTGAACATGCTCAGGTTCTAGGTGGTGCCGAAGAGCCTCTTCTGCACCCCTTGAAAAGAAGTGTAATAATAAGAATCCTTAGAAGAACAATAGGGCTAAGATGTGTTGAATGAGGTGGAAATGTTCTTTTGTGTGAGAGTTTTTATGACTTGGTTCTCGCAGAGTTATTTGTCATCTTGATTTCAGCCTTACAATATGCTCTAATCTAAAATTTCAATTGTATTTATGTTTTAATAGTTGTTGGGTAAACAAGTGAACAACATGAAACCACCTCAGCCTATATTCAGACAAGAGAAAACTATATAATCAATGAACCGTGATCTCTGATGTCACGTGTTTGTGTTTACATGTTATTAATATAAACAATTTATTGCAATATTTGCATGTTTTTCTGATATTTTTTCTGTTTCAACTGTTTTGAAATTGCATGAATTATTTTATTGTTGAAATCTTCCTGAAAAGACTTTTTAATGGCAGGTTTCATTGTGACAACTGACCTCATGATGTGTTTTAATGAACAATGTCCTGCTGTACTATCTTTTGTATGTTTATTAACTTTCATTTATACAGTGTTTTTTTTATTTTTACAGTAAAGATTGTGAATTACAGTATTGACTCCTGCAATTGATCATAAACTCTTCATTAAAATACATTTAATATTTCATGATCAACTCTGTGAAGATGTTTGGACTTTTTCAATATAAAACATATTAACAAGTGAAATTCAATTAAAAAATGTAATTAAATTTAATTTAAATTAAATGTCTAAACATTACAGAACACAATTAAAAGCATATGTGATAATCCAGACGATAATAAACTCATTTCTGAGGAAACCGAATCAAGAGTGTTTGATTATCGTGTCATTAATCCTGCGTACACCACCTCATCCTCTTCTTGAACTTTCTGTAAGAAAACTCAAGACACAGAAGACACAATAAGAAATATGATAATGATATATTCTCAGATTAATAATCGAGACTGCACATTTATTGAGATTATAGTTTCAGTCAGCAGTACTTCACAAACTCTTTGACTATAAATCATGATTATAATGTGAATTTTGCTCATCTGTGTGTAATACATGTTTTATTTGAGTAAAGTGAGATGTTGTTGGGTAATGTTTACAATGAAAGGATTATGAAGATGAATGATTAAGTGTCTCTGAATTCACGGCACGTGCTGTAGATACAGTGTCTTTAACTCTTTATCTGCTAAATTCATTTATTATGTATTTCATTTTAAGAGACTGAAGTAATAGAAGTTTTATTCACTGTTTTATTGGATTACTGTTGAAAGAACGTTACTGTACAGTTTATAGTGAGTTATTTTGTCTTTGAGCGTTTAACAACAGAGAACATGCTCGACATTATTGCAATATATGACTTATATGATTTCTATATGAATATTCCTTTAAATCATCTCTCTGCATTAACGTGACCAAAACCATCTGCATATTTAAACAGTTTCTGTCCTGAATCTGCATTGCATTAGTGTTGACAGAAAATACTGAAGGTTATAATATACTAGGTATGTACAAAGATATATCCATTTAGAATTGATATGCAGAGTTAATTTAATCATTCAACCAACAGGGGGCTCCTAAACCTCTGGTTCCCCAAACCAGTATCATGTTACAGCTTAAAATGTATGGATGCCGAGTAACTGCTCTATCAGTGTATATGACCTGACATAGAAAGACATGTAAAAACAGGACATTGTTGTGCAGTTTCACCTGATCATGAATAAAGGTCATGTGCTTTCTGTAGGGATGGGTGTATCGATGTATCGAGACTCTCGATTTGGGACAATCCTCATATTAATATATTGCTCCTTGTGTTTCTAGTGATTTTATTACTTATACAGAAAATGAATATCATAAACTCAGGGGCGGATTATGACCAGTAAGGGCCCCGGGGCCAATTATCTCTTAAAGTTGAGATCTATGCATTTACATTCATTTAAGTCTCTTTTAATACGTGCTTTGTTATTTACAGTCAGATTAATTCAAACACACAGATGTGGTGAAGAAACCGCTCAACTGAAACATATTCAGCTGAACAGCCCCTGCTCTTAAAGAGACAGAAACATTTTAACTTTTGTTATACATAATGTGAACTCAATGTAAAAACTACAAATTATGATACAAAAGGGAAAAAAAACGAGCATGTAACATTTAAGTAAGTATTTTAATTTCATAAAACTTTGAATATTGAAGAATTGAACAAATAGACTCCTACATCATGTACATATCAGTCTGGTGAAACTTGAAGAGTTAAAGCAGTTCTGGCTCACGCTGAAATATCTTTTCTAACTCATCTGAATGATGGGGTGCGTTCCATACAGAAGTGATCATCCCTAAACCCTATTTCCTTCAAAACCTTTACCAGAGCTTCAATGGACTGAAAGGTGTGGAGCTCAAAAATTGTGGTCATTTGGTCATTTTTTGGGAAATTCTGTTTGGAAAGATCCTACAGCTTGGCTGCCATTATTATTCTCTCATCGAAAAAGCCCCATGAAGGCATCATTTAAGCCTTTTCAAAGTGTCCAAAAAACCCCCCTAGACCACATTACATTCACAGAATGAGTAAATGAGTTAAGAGTCTGTTCCTGAATGTTCGTGATTTTAAACTTCAGCTCTCAAATCTGATACACACAAGCCCTTTAATACACTTGAATATGCTCTCCTCTTTCTTTCTTACTGAAAAACCTGTAAAAATGTCAAACTTAAAGCATGTAAATCTATTTTAAACTTTCAGAAAAACATTATAGTTTATCTCAACAGACTTTACATAACTAGTTTAATCATTACCTTTGAACCACACAGTAAAATATGAATATCTTCTTTTTCCCAAACACCTAAAACAAGTCATTTTTTGTAATGTGGGGCAAACATGCAGTTATAGCAATGAATATTATAATGAACATTTCTGTTCGACAGCTCTTATATACAATAGCTTAACCATATAAAGCCTAACATATGAAATAATAGTCTATAACAACCTATTTTTCTACAAAATTATAACATTTTAAGCACATGTTGCTTGAATGCATGAAAACTTTCATCAGGAGACCGCACACATCTTATACACATCGTGATGATGATGTAGAGGCTTTAGAAAGTCATGTACGATACGTGCGGCATTATTGGGTTAAAGAGTGCCTCAAAACTTATTTAGAAACAGGAAGGCAAAAGGGTCCCGTAAGAGGGGCCCTCATAGTCACAGGGACCTGTTTAGGGGCCTTGAATAAGCTGTGGGCCCACACATTTACAACCTGGTCTCATAGTGAAAACGTGTCATGTCACCTCAATACCTCTATATCCACTTGTTATACGCGTCTCCAGGTACAATTCCCTGCAGCTTCAGGGTCAAAAACAGCTGTGTTTTTATTCACTTTCACTCAGATCAAATCAAGTGGCTGATATTGACTTTATAAATACTTATTTTTCTCTCTATTACTCCACAGACCATGCTATTTTATGATATCAACACACTTTTCTCAAAAACTATTTTGAAAAACAACACATTTTAATGATTTTATAACAGACTCAGGTACACATACTCATTCCATCATGGATGGTTTGTGCGTTGTACATAGTTGGAGGACTGCGGTTGAAATCCAGACATAAACTCACTTGACACGTGACATTATAGAGTCATAGAAGCAGCACAAAATGATGTGGTTGCTTAAGAAAATGTACATTTTCATTTATCTTCTGCATTTTAAAACATTAATGGTAATATTTAGTCATATTTAGGCAAAAAAAAAAAAATATATATATATGTTTCAGGTAACAAAAAAAATTGCTTAATGTGCTAATATCTAAATAAACTGGTTTTATTCAAATAAAAAATAGGATTGAATCAACCTGACTGCATTTAGTTACACCAAAAAAGTCATTTTAAGGATCAGATCAGATACAAGCTCTTAAATGAAATAACTTCAGCGTATAAGAGACAATACTTGCCCTCTTTATGTGTTTTTCTACATTTCCTGCAGATACAGAACATCAAAACTGCCGCCACACTCAACAGAGTTCCAGCAGCAGCAGAAATCAGCTCTATCAGAGATTCAGAGAGTTCTGGAATGAAACAGACATCAATGTAACTGGATTTACCAGCCTGATTATACAACCCATTCTCATTACCTAAGTATCCAATTTTGACGCTTGTGCAGAAGCCACCCGTATCTGCATGATGACATTAAATGTGCCCCCTGGCATCCTCTCCATGACTCGATGAGAATCCCCATTGTTTTCAACAAGAAAATGTTATTGTCAGATATCAATCTTTGAATATTATTTTGTGTGCTATGTTATGAATATATTAGTGTGATATTACATTATACAATCATATATAATATGTTATATCCCCAAACTCAACCCCATTTCTAAACCTAAGCAAATATCAACAATATAAATCATGAAACATACTCTTAAAAATTCACAATTGGATATACATTACACTATTTATAGATATATTTATGCACCCAAACACACATTCATGCCTATTCCTAACCAGTTCTCAACCATAGAAAATATGTAACAAGCAGATAAATTACAGTCACAATCATTTATTATGAAAATGTACTATATTAATATTTCAAACCATACAATGGCATTGTGTGAGTAGCAAAGTGAAACTGAAGGTTTTAATTCCCCTCCATGAAAGCATCCTGATCCAGTGTCATCCTGATTCTACCAGCACATCTCATTAAAAAAATTATCTCGGTTACTGTCATAACCTCCGTTCCCTGATGGAGAGAACGAGATGTTGTGTCGATGTAGTGACACTAGGGGTCGCTCTTGGGAGCCAGTTTATCAATTGTGTCTTGTGACCAATTACAACAACCTCAAGTTCGGATGTACATGTTTCCCCTTCTGTCACACACTCAACGTTGTGTCAATGTAGTGACACTAGTTGTCGCTCTTGGGAGCCCCAAAACATCTTTGAGAAAAGGCCAATGAAAATTGCAGAGAGGAATATGCTTGCCACTCCCCCGGACATACGGGTATAAAAGGAGCTGGAATGGCAACTCCAATTTAGGTTTTGTGCTGAGGAGCTGAGACAACGTCCCGGACATTTCAGCGGGTAGTTCAGCAAGTTCCAAATAATCCAAATCCATGTTCAGGCCAATAAAAGAGGTCAACAGAACAAAACTAAACTCCAATAACGGAATATGAGAGAACTCAACTGAACTGACCTCCCAAATGAAACAACTGGGACACATTTATACAAACGGACTAGTCCACATTAACACACAAGGGAAAACAGAAAACGTCTCAGTTACTGACGTAACCTCCGCTCCCTGATGGAGGAAACGAGACGCTGTGTCGCTGAGTTGACACTAGGGGTCGCCTCCTGCAAGCACGGCCATCTCTGATTTTGAGAAAAGGCCAATGAGAATTGGCGTATGGAATTTGCATGCCACTCCCCCGGACATACGGGTATAAAAGGAGTGACGCTGCAAATACACATCAGGTATCGCATTGAGGAGCCGAGACCCGGCGCTTTCAGCGGATGGTTCAGTATTGTGGCTAGCGGGAACACAACGTCTCGTTCCCTCCATCAGGGAACGGAGGTTATGTCAGTAACCGAGACGTTCCCCGTCTGTAACTCAGTCGACGTTGTGTCGCTGAGTTGACACTAGGGGTCCCATGGAAAACGTCACAGAGCTGAACCGAGTTACGCAGACAAGCGGTGCGAGACGGGCAAACCTCTGTGTGCCTCGTAGCCAGGGCAGCAAACCGTCGCATAACTACCCCAACACACTGGCAGGCATGAAGCGGTCCCCTGCACCTAGGGGGAACAGTTAACTGCTCAGAAGTATAAGGACTGGCTGGCCCAGCCGGGGCCTTCTCTCTATTTTTCTCCCCTGTAAAAGGAATGCAATCGTTCGGCTGGGGGCCAAATATAAATGGTCCAAGCTGGGGGGGTGTCCCTCCAAAGAGGAGGACACCGTGGAGACCACACCCGGCCCCGAGAGGGGGGGGGTTTAGGTGGAATACACACACGGTCTTACCGGCTAGCAGCGGAAGCACATCGTGTGGAACGGCGCCATGGTAGACCCTACCCAAAGGTGGGGAGGGGTTACTACAAACACGGCGACCTAGGGCAGAGGACCCTCTGTCCAAGGAAGACGCGGTTTGCCGGTAGGGAAACCATTTTGCGGGATATACATCACAAAGGGTTGCCGAAGGGGGCAACCAGCACATGTGGAGCACTTACCTCAGTACGGGGGCCTAGTGACGCCCATACCGGGGCGGCAGTGAGCCTCTCCGAAGACTCAACGGCCGCTAAGCTAGGGAGGAAGAACGTCCAGGGTTCACACTTCCTGCGAACGCAACTGGGGAAAAGAGCGCACGTCTTCACCTCAAGGGAGGGGAAAGGCGCTATGCACAAGCGATACACTGGCTCAACCCTGAGGTTATAGAACCTCACAAAGGTGTTAGGTGTTGCCCAACCCGCGGCTCTACATATGTCTGCTAGAGAGGCGCCATGGGACAACGCCCATGAAGCCGCAACACCCCTGGTAGAATGGGCTCGTAGGCCAGCAGGGGGCGGCACGTGCTGGGCGTGGTATGCCATCGTGATGGCATCGACGACCCAGTGGGCGATCCTCTGTTTGGAGACAGCGCTTCCCTTCCGCTGTCCGCCAAAGCAAACAAAGAGCTGCTCGGAGCTTCTAAAGCTCTGCGTGCGGTCCAAGTAGATGCGAAGAGCACGCACCGGACACAGCAACGTAAGGTTGGGTCTGCCTCCTCCAGGGGCAGCGCTTGCAGGTTCACCACTTGATCCCTAAAGGGGGTCGTGGTAACCTTGGGCACATAGCCCGGTCGGGTCTCAGGATGACGTGAGAGTAAGCCGGACCGAACTCTAGGCACAGTTCGCTAACAGAGAACGCCTGCAGGTTCCCTACCCTCTTGATGGAGGTGAGCGCCGTCAGGAGGGCGGTCTTCAGAGAGAGCCCTTTAGCTCTGCTGACTCAAGGGGCTCAAAGGAGCTCCCGAAGGCCCCGAAGGACCACGGAGAGGTCCCACGAGGGAACGAGGCGCGGCCTGGGGGGGTTTAACCTCCTCGCGCCCCTCAGGAACCTGATGATCAAATCGTGCTTCCCTAAATACTTACCTTCCACTGCATCGTGATGTGCCGATATAGCGGCTACATACACCTTCAAGGTGGAGGGGGACAGCCGTCCCTCCAACCTTTCCTGCAGAAAGGAAAGCACTGATCCAACTGCGCATCTCTGGGGGTCTTCACCAAGGGAAGAACACCACTGAGCAAACAGACGCCACTTCAGGCCGTAAAGACGCGTCGTTGAGGGGGCTCTCGCCTGAGTGATCGTGTCTACCACCGCGGGTGGTAGGCCACCTAAGTCTACCGCGTCCCGCCCAAGGGCCAGACATGGAGATTCCAGAGGTCTGGTCGTGGGTGCCAGATGGTGCCCTGACCCTGAGAAAGAAGGTCCTTCCTCAGGGGAATTCGCCAGGGGGGTGCTGTCGCGAGGAGCGTGAGGTCCGAGAACCAGATCCGGGAGGGCCAATAAGGGGCCACTAAGAGGACCTGCTCCCTGTCCTCCCTGACTTTGCACAACATCTGTGCAAGTAGGCTCACTGGGGGAAACGCATACTTGCGAAGCCCCGGGGGCCAGCTGTGTGCCAAGGCATCTGTGCCGAGGGGGGCCTCGGCCAGAGAGTACCAGAGTGGGCAATGGGAGGATTCCGGGGAAGCGAACAGGTCTACCTGCGTTTGGCCGAATCGACTCCAGATCAGCTGAACCACCTGGGGGTGGAGCCTCCACTCTCCCCTGGATGTAACCTGCCACGACAGCGCGTCCGCTGTGCTGTTGAGGTAACCTGGGATGTGAGTGGCCCGCAGCAACTTGAGTCGGTGCTGACTCCAAAGGAGGAGACGGCGGGCAAGTTGTGACAAGCAGCGAGAGCGTAGACCGCCATGGCGGTTGATATACGCCGCAGTGGCTATGTTGTCCATCCGGAGCAACACGTGCTTGCCCCGGATCAAAGGCAAAAGCCTCCTCAGGGCAAGTAGTACTGCCAGCAACTCGAGGCAGTTGATGTGCCAATACAGTCAAGGGCCGTCCAAGGGCCGGCGACTGAGTGCCCGCTGCACACGGCACCCCAGCCCCGTTGGGAGGCATCTGTCGTAACCACGACGTGCCTGGAGACCTGGCCTAGGGGAACTCCTGCCCGTAAGAACGCTAGGTCTGACCAGGGGCTGAGAGAGCGGCAACACGTCTGCGTGACAAGGACGCGGTGTGTGCCATGGCGCCATGCTCGTCTCTCGACTCGGGTCTGCAGCCAGTGCTGGAGTGGTCTCATATGCATCAAACCAAGCGGTGTAACCGTGGCTGATGATGCCATATGCCCCAGGAGCCTCTGAAAGGATTTCAGTGGGACCAACGTGTTCTGTCTGAATGTACGCAGACAGCTCAGCACTGACTGTGGGCGCTCGCTGGTGAGACCGAGTCCAACTCCATACCGAGAAAAGAGATGCTCTGAACCGGGATGAGCTTGCTCTTTTCCCAGTTGACCCGAAGCCCCAAGCGGCTGAGGTACCTGAGCACCAAGTCCCTGTGAGCACACAACATGTCTCGCGAATGAGCTAAGATTAGCCAGTCGTCGAGATAGTTGAGGATGCGGACACCCGCTTCCCTCAGTGGGGCAAGGGCTGCATCTGCGACCTTCGTGAAGGCACGAGGGGACAGGGACAGGCCGAAGGGGAGGACTTTGTACTGATATGCCTGACCCTCGAGGGCAAACCGGAGAAAGGGTCTGTGCCGTGGAAGGATCGAGACATGAAAGTACGCGTCCTTCAGGTCTACCGCCGCAAACCAATCCAGATGCCGGACGCTCGCTAGAATGCATCTCTGTGTAAGCATCTTGAACGGGAGTCTGTGCAGAGCCCGGTTCAGAACTCGCAGGTCTAGGAATGGCCGCAACCCGCCGCCTTTTTTGGGTACGATGAAGTAGGGGCTGTAAAACCCCTTCTTCATCTCGGCTGGAGGGACAGGCTCTACGCAAGGCAGTGGCGATTAACGCACGCAAGGCAGTGACGTTCTCGCCTCTCACCGTGGTGGGGCGGACGCCGTTGAACCTGGGCGGGCGCCTGGCGAACTGAATCGCATAGCCGAGTCGGACTGTCCTGATCAACCAACGCGACGGGTTGGGGAGCGCGAGCCACGCCCCCAAACTCCGAGCGAGAGGGACCAAGGGGACTATAGCGTCAGACGTACCGGCAGGCGGGGCCTCGCGACGGGGCGGAGACCGGGGTGCTGAGTCTAGGGACATCGAAGCACTTACCTGGCTCCTTGTGACCGCTCCCGGAACAGCCTGGGACGGGGGAGGAAGAATTTCGTCCTCGTGGCCCGCGGAGACCGTTGGCTCGGGGGCGGGGTTGTGCCGCGGCTGGACGCGTGGAAGCGGAAGACCCAGTTCCAGGGCGCTGTACCTGCCAAAGAGAAGCAGTGGCCAGCAGTCGTGATAACGACGGCCGGGGAGACCGGAAGTTGAGCCCGGGGGCTGAGGGAACTGCTCTTTTTTTGAAAATGTGGGTGAAATAACTTTCAAAAGGAAATAAGGATTCTCCACCCGCCACTCCGGCGGGGGAGGGAGTGGTCTGCTTACCAGCTCCCGAAGTGCAGTTCCCTGAGTCCCAGGGCTGCCCGTCTCAGGGGCGCTTCGAAGCCTTCTTAGGGTTCTTGGCTGCCAGCCGTGAGGCGGGGGGCGGCGCCGTCCTGCGGGTAGCTCCGCGCCAGGGCCGGCCCCGAGGGGCGGGCTGTGGCGGGGCTGGTACCGCAGGGGGACGCGCTGGGCGACGAGCAGACGGGGTGCGGGACCTGTAGCTCCGCCTGGGCAGGATGTGTTGTATAGCCTCCCAACCTGGGAGATGGGGGCATCAAGGAAACGTACCTTGTCAGCCTCTCGTGACTTGACCAGAATGAGCCATAGGTGGCGCTCCTGGACCACCAAGGTGGACATCGCCTGCCCGAGAGCCCGCGCCATGACCTTCGTTGCCCGGAGGGCGAAGTCGGTCGCCGAACGCAGCTCCTGCATTAGACCCGGGTCAGGACTACCCTCGTGTAGTTCTCTAAGTGCCTTGGCTTGGTGCACCTGCAGGAGTGCCATGGCATGTAAGGCAGAGGCGGCGTGTCCAGCAGAGCTGTAGGCTTTAGCCGTCAGAGACGACGTCAGCCTACAGGCCCTGGATGGAAGCGTCGGGCGGTTCCGCCAGGTGGAGGCGTTTTGCGGGCATAAGTGCACCGCGACCGCTTGGTCCACCTGGGGAATCGCCGTGTAGCCCCTTGCCGCCCCGCCGTCGAGGGTAGTGAGAGCGGAGGAGCTTACCGCTCGTGTGCTGGCAGTGAAAGGCGCACGCCAGGAGCGCGTAAGCTCCTCATGCACCTCCGGGAAGAAAGGAACGGGGGCGGAGCGTGGCCGTAAGCGGCGCTCTGGCCCCAGGAACCAATCGTCGAGCCGCGAGGGTTCAGGGGGGGCGGAGGGTTCCACTCCATGCCTGCCCGGGCAAGCATGGCTGTCAGCTCCGCGTCAGCCTGCGACTGAGCCGCCGCATCCGAGGGTGGGATCTCAGCCGAGTCTTCAGCGTCAGACATGACAAACCCGCTCTCCGATGCCGCGATCGAAATCTCATCGTCGTCAGGCGCTCCGAACGTGATCGCGGGTCCGCTATGAAGCGAGCCGGCAACCGCGGCGCTCGGTTGGAGCATACGAGCGTGGCGGGGAGTGGGAGGTCCGTGGGGTTGTACCCGGTGGAGAGGCTCCCACTGAGGTCCCCATATCGCCCCCAGCGCTAGCAGACACCGCCTCATACCCGTAGGTAGAAGGACCGAGTCGGGGAGCGGCTGGGGTGCCCCGTGCTCTTACGAGTGCGAGGCACGACCACAGCGTAGCCATGGGCATGCTCTTGCAGTGAGAGCATGAACCATCCACGAACGCTGACTCTGCGTGGGTAGCACCCAGGCACAAGAGGCAGCGATCGTGGCCATCAGACGGGGAGAGAGAACGACCGCAACCAGGAAACACACACAAACGGAAAGATATCTTGAAAAAGTATTTGCAGCGTCACTCCTTTTATACCCGTATGTCCGGGGGAGTGGCATGCAAATTCCACACGCCAATTCTCATTGGCCTTTTCTCAAAATCAGAGATGGCCGTGCTCCGCAGGAGCGACCCCTAGTGTCAACTCAGCGACACAACATCGACTGAGTGACAGACGGGGAACACAAACTTCAAACACAATAGCAAAATTCAGAACAAGGCCAGTTAAAGAATTAGAATGAAATTAAATGCATATCTATAAGAAATAAACAAATAACAACAAAGAAAACCAACAAATTAGAAAAGAAAATCCAAAACACAACCACCCCATTTCCCCACAGTCAATCTGCTGGTTGGTAGCGGCAAGCGGAACTAAAGCAGTGGTCAAAGCACTATGCCGGTCCTTAAAACACTCGGACCACTATTCACAGCCAACAGCTCCAGCCATCCACTCCTGAGCACCACAGCGGTAACTTAAACTCAGAAAAATCTGTGTTAATAAAAGTATATGCCGTACACCATAAACTAGAATGTGTGCACTCCAACTTGTCAATGATGCACCAGAACTTAAATACCTAAATATTATTACCATATACCTATGATATGAATACAGAGACCATTAAGAGAACGAAAACGAGAAGCTCAAACTGTAAAGGTCTCCTCTTTGGGTTGCTGTTCCCTTCCAGACCAGCAGGGAGTGCCTTCCTTGAGCCTTCCATGCCATGTTCCCTCCACTCCTGCAGATGGCAACAAAGCCCCAACCCTGTTCAGCTCTTTGATCGTTAATCCTCATTCCCTTCACCTGTGTCTAGGCCTTTATAAGTCTGTTTGTTCCCTGCCTATGTTTTCAGTCTTGAGCCTATGTACCCTGTGCCTCCAGTGACCAGTTCTCTAGCTAAGTGTTTTCCTTATTATACCCTTTTTGACCATTGTGTCTATTTTTGTTTCTCTGTTTTGTGGAAGCTCGGCTTTCCTTGTTTATTTGTACTTTGCTTTATTTTTCAAGTAAAGAGGAAGAAACATGAGCTTCTGGATGTGTACAGTCAGATTAGTAAAATAAACAACAGATTAAATATTTACCATTGTAAATAAATGTTGCTGAAAATCATTGCCCCAACAGATGTCAAGACAAAATTGTACCCCAACGTATAATTAAACCATGCTAAAATTCTAATGCCAATCGAGCCAGTCAGTTGAGAACAGCTCAAAGGATTCAAACGGATCCAACTAAGTAAACATTTTATTTTCATGTTCAAACCCAGTCACATGCATGTGATGCAGAGAATCTCCAGAAATTCCAGAAGTTTGCCAATAAGCCCGTGGAGGACAAGAGAAGGCCCAACTGGATACATAGAGTAGCAACACCTTTGTATACCAAGGGGTATGTGAAAAGATGGAGGCAGTTTTAGAGCCAGTCAAGTTAAAGCTTACCACAATGATTGGAAAAGATTCCATTGTTCAGAGTGAAAGAGTTAGTAGGCTTGGAGTTAGGGGGTTTTCCTCTCAAAGCCTTATCAACTTGCCACCTGCCTTTCCCAGATATTTCATCCCATTGAACGTCTGAATATAATAGCACAGGAAATACCAGAGCTGATGGATTGTGAGGTCGGACTCCAAATTGGAGTGGTGGTGGTGTAGTGGGATAAAGCACTGAGCTGGTAAGCAGAATGTTGCTGGTTCGATCCCCCCAGACACCACCATTGTGTCCTTGAGCAAGGCAGGTTGCTCCAGGGGGACTGTCCCTGTAATATGTGCACTGTAAGTCGCTTTGGATAAATGTAAATTGGTTATGACTGTTCGAGAGCATTGGCACCACAACAAGTCATCACTGGAGGTGACGATGAGCCATCTTGGAGCATTGTCAGCAGCTCACCATGAATGTGGTTCCATCTTGTATCTGTCAAGGAGCCACTGTCATCAGAGCCATTGAATCAGACTTCTAAGATACAAACCCTGGGGAAAAGAGCATATCACAAGATGATATACAATTCATGCAATTGCTGAATGAAAGAATACACTCTAATACAGATGGGCACCTGGAAATGCCCCTCCCTTTTATGACACACCTACAACTGCCAGAAAATAAGTGGCTGGCTCTGTGCGGCTGAAGCGCCTGAAAGGATGGTGATGCAGAGATAGCTGAACACCAATCCAAGGCAGGAAATGTGAGGTATATTCCTCATCAATGGGTCTATCACCCAAGAAAGGCAGAAAAATTCAGGGTTGTGTTCAATTGCTCTGCCAAGTATGATGGGACGGCTCTGAACGATCACTTACTAGCTGGACCTGATCTCACAAATGGGCTGACAGAAGTACACTGTGGGTTCTGCAAACACACAATCTCAGTCATCTGTGATGTAGAATAGATGTTCCACAGGTTCCATGAAAGCCAGGAGGACAGAGATTACTTACGGTGGTGGGAAAATGGTGATACAAATTCAAAGCCAAACATATATTGCATGAATGTCCATGTTTTCTCTCCTAGCTGTGCAAATTATGGATTGAAGTATCTGGCAAACCATAATGAAAAAGAGTATCACGAAACAGCCAAATTCATCAGAAAGAATTTCTATATTGATGATGGCTTCATTAGTGTAGAATCTGTGGACACAGCCATCAAACCAGTGAGAGAAGCACAAAATGCATATGCAAGGGGGAGATTGCACCTCCACAAGTTAATCTCCAGCAGAGTTCAGGATGTGGACCTCAGTTATGATGAACTCCCAGTCCAGCCCATGTTGGGAGTAAAGTGGAGTGTGAACAGTGACACCTTCTCCTTTAAAGTAGTCCTGGATGAGAAATGAGCAACACAAATACTTACCATATCAAGGCTCAAGTTAATAGCTGCAGTGGTCTCCTTGGCTGTCAGTAGTATGCTAAGGGAGGAGCTGGAGCTCAAAATTGACCAAGAGTATTTTTGGACAGATTCAGTGTTAGTCTTAGGCTACATTAACAATGAAGCCTGAAGGTTTCATGTTTTCATGGCAAATTGAGTCCAAAGTATCAGAGAACCTATGGAACCAGCACAGTGGCACTATATCAACACTGATCAAAATCCAGCAGCTCACACTTCCAGATGCCTCAAGGTGTAGTTCTAAACAATGCTAGGAGAAGATTAGTTCAAATTGGCTTCATGGAACCAAGTTTCTGTGGGAAATTAAAATTGTCACGCCAAAGTCAACTCGAGAGCTTCTAGTGGGCTATCCTGAAGTCAAAACGACACAGGTACTACTAACAAATGTAGTAAAAGAGGAAAACATTTTGGAAAGACTTAATTGGTTCTCAAAAAGGCATATAGCATTGAATGTTGTTGCTCGGATCCATCAACTTGCAAAAGGAGCCAAAACAGCAAAACACATACATTTTGAATACAGAAGAAAGGCCAGTATTGTGCTTGTAAAATTGGTTCAAAGAGGAAATGCGAATACTGAGTCATGGCAAACTACCGCATAGCCATCAATTGTTCCAACTTGACCAAGTATTGGAAGATGGTATTCTCGGGGTAGGAGGGTGATTAAAGAAAGATTCCTTACCTCTTGATTTGAAGCACCCAGAAATCCTACCAAGAGATGGTGTGGTATACTTCTGATCTTAGATTACTGCCATGACAAAATTCAGCAAAAAAGCAGACGACAATCTCTTAATGAACTGAGAGCAAATGGTTACTGGTTTGTTGGTGGCAGCAAAGTTGTAGTGAACCATATTAAAAAAGGTGTTTTCAGCAGGAGAGCTTGCAGGTAACCAGAAACGCAAAAGATGGCTGATCTACCTTCTAACCAGTGGTGGACTGGCCATCGGGAGCACCAGGACTTTTTCCCGGTGGCCTGGCCACGAAACGGACAGCCGTGTTATAAAGAACGCATAACGCCCCCACACTCAACAACCTATGGCCCAGTATCATGTAAAATCCCAGCCCTATTTCTCTTCCATTCCGCTTCTGCTACTTAACCGTGTTGATTCCTTGACACCATTCTCATACTGTGGGATGGATTGTTTTGGACCATTTCACTCTAAGCTGAGGTTGTAAAGAGCATAAGAGATGTGGACTTATATTAACCTGTCTCTACTCAAGGGAAATTCACATTGAAATGTTGGAAGATCTAACAACTGATGCCCTCATAAATGCTTTGCAGTGTTTTATAGATATCCATGGAGCTCTAAGAGAGATCAGATGAAGGGAAAATGAAAAACAAACTGACTAATGCTTTAAAAGAAGTGGACTAAGACAGATTGACTATTTACCTAGCCCCAAATCAATGTGACTTCACTATGAACATACCTGATGTAAGTCACATGGGAGGTGTTTGGAACGGCAGATCAGGACAATTAGGAGTGTCCTAAGCTGGGTCCTATTACAGAGCACAGGTAGATTAGATGATGCTTCTTTGAGAACATTCTTCTATGAAGCCATGTCAATCATAAATAGCCACCTACTCACCACCAACAGCATCAATGATACCAAAGGCCTAGAGCCACCTAGCCCTAACCATTTACTTACCATGAAATCCTCTGTCCCACTGCCTCCACCAGGAAAAATTGTGGCAGAAGATCTGTATGCCAGGAAAAGGTGGCGCAGAGTGCAGCATCTGACAGAGTATTTCTGGAGTAGATGGAGGAAGGAATATATAGCAAACATCACTCTCAGACAATGGTGGCACTCTTCAAAATGAAATGTGAGGATTGGAAATATTGTCATTGTCAAAGAGGAAGGGATTCACCACAATGAATGCAGGCTTGGAAGAGTGCTTGCTATTTGTTAAGATAAAGATGGACTGGTGCTGAAAAGCCACAGTACAAATAGGAAAGAGAAAGCTAGGGAAAGAGGGTCATCGACTCATTGAGCCATCCATTCTTGAATGCCCTATTCATACATTAGTTGTACTTGTAGAAAACAACTAAAATGTGATCCAATGGAACTAATCTTTATACACCTATCTGTGGGGAGTTTAAAGTATCAGTCTTTTTTCTCCCCTTTTCCCCCCAATTTGGAATGCCCAATTCACAATGTGCTTTACGTCATCATGGTGGTGTAGTGTCTCAATCCAAGTGGTGGAGGACAAATCTCAGTTGCCTCCATGCCTCAGACCGTCAATACGTGCATCTTATCACTTGGCTCGTTGAGCGTGTGACCGTGAAGACGTACTTGTCACAATCCCCTGTTGTCTGCCCTGTGTTTATCCCTTGTCACCTGTCCCGGACTACACTTCCCATAATTCCCTGCCCTCATCACTACCAGCAGTCATTCATTGTTCTCACCTGTGTGTCGTTTATTCATTATCCTTGTGTATTTAAACCCTGTTGTTTCACCATTCGTGGTCGGTTGTTAAATGTTAGGTAATGTTTTCTTAAATAATTCCTGAATGTGTTCCTGCCCGTGTTCCTGCCCGTACCCTTCGTGGATGTTCCTCTTGTTTATATTTTGTTCCTCTTGTTTATATTTTGGTTTCCCATCGTGGATGTTTTGTTTGTTCCTGTGTTTACCAGTCGTTTGTCCTTGTTAATTTTCATTAAACTGCGTGTAGATCCTCACTCTCGCCTGTCCTCAACTGATTCAGTAACAGAACAACCGACCCAATAATGGATCTGGCAATTCACCTTGCAAACTACAGACTTCTCTTCCTCAGACAAGAGGACCGTTCAGTGGATGATCATGTTCGTGAGTTTCTGGAGCTGGCAAATGTGGCGGACTACCCAGAATTTGCCTTGGTGGTGTTCTTCAGGGCAGTCTCCATAGTTCGCTAAGGGAGCTGTTGCCACCGGCGACTCCTCGCTGGACGCTCCTCGACTTTGTGGAAGAGACTCTGCAAGTTTGCGGCTCGCCATTCACTGTGGGCGTAGAAGAAGAGGGCTTTACCTCTCCTCCCACAGTGGTCACCCCCCAGCCTTACATGGCTCGTCCCTTCATGCCTGCCACGGCCAACGAGCCAATGCCCACGCCTGCCACGGCCAACGCCCAAGCCTGCCATGGCCGACGCGCTGGAAGTCTCGTCCGTCCCAGAGCCAGCGTTGCCAGCCTCATCTGTCCCAGAGCCAGCGTTCACAGCCTCGTCCGCCTGGAGGAGGAGGAGAAGAGGAAAGGCCTCCACTCTCCAGTCTCCGCCTTCCACGGCTCCGTCCTCAGAACCTTCCAGAGCTGCGCCTTCCACGTTCCGCGAACCAGAGCTCACGCATGCCTCGGTCAGCGAACCAGCGCCTGTAGCCTCGACCGTCCCAGAGCCAGAGCCCAGCAACTGCAGCCTCGACCATCCCAGAGCCAGCGCCTGCAGCCTCGACCGTCCCCAGAGCCAGCGCCTGTAGCCTCGACCATTCCAGAGCCAGCGCCTGTAGCCTCGAGCCGAGCCTGCTGCCTCAGAGCCAGCCTGTAGCCTCGACCATCTCAGAGCCAGCCTGTAGCCTCAACCGCCTCAGAGCCAGAGCCAGCTCTGTAGCCTCGACCATCCCAGAGCCAGACCCAGCCTGTAGCCTCGGACCGTCCCAGAGACAGAGCCAGCACCTGTAGCCTCGACCATCTCAGAGCCAGTGCCTGTAGCCTCTGACCGCCTCAGAGCCAGCCTGTAGCCTCGACCGCCTCAGAGCCAGAGCCAGCCTGTAGCCTCGACCATCCCAGAGCCAGAGCCAGCGCTGTAGCCTCGACCGGTCCCAGAGACAGAGCCAGCACCTGTAGCCTCGACCGCCTCAGAGCCAGCCTGTAGCCTCGACCGCCTCAGAGCCAGCTCTGTAGCCTCGGACCGCCTCAGAGCCAGCCTGTAGCCTCGACCGGCCCCAGAGCCAGAGCCAGCCTGTAGCCTCTACCGGCCCAGAGACAGAGCCAGCACCTGTAGCCTCGACCGCCTCAGAGCCAGCACCTGTAGCCTCGACTGCCTCAGAGCCAGAGCCAGCGCCTGTAGCCTCGACCGGTCCCAGAGCCAGAGCCTGTAGCCTCGACCGTCCCAGAGACAGAGCCAGCACCTGTAGCCTCGACTGTCATCAGGACCACGCCCCTGCTGGCCAAAGAAGAAAGAGAAGGAAGAGCCACCTTCTTACCAGTCTCTGCTAGTGCTCACATCCTCTGAGGTCATCCTCGAGCCTTCCAGGGCTCCACCTCTCGAGCCATCCACGGCTCCGCCTGTCGAGCCTTCCACTGCTCCGCCTCTCGAGCCTTCCATGGCTCTGCCTCACGAGCCTCCCAGGTCTCTGCCTCCAGAGCCTTCCACGGCTTCAACTCCAGAGCATTCCACAGCTCTGCCTTCCACGGCCTCGCCTCTCGAGCCTCCCAGGGCTCCGCCTCTGAGCCTCCCAGGGCTCCGCCTCTCGAGCCTCCCAGGTTTCTGTCTCTGAGCCTCCAAGGGCTCCGCCTCCGAGCCTTCCACGGCTCCACCTCTCGAGCCTTCCACGGCTCTGCCTGTCGAGCCTCCCAGGTCTCCGCCTCTCGAGCCTCCCAGGTCCCCGCCTCTTGAGCCTCCAAGGGCTCCGCCTCTCGAGCCTTCCACGGCTCCGCCTCTCGAGCCTCCCAGGTCTCCGCCTCTCGAGCCTCCCAGGTCTCCGCCTCTCGAGCCTTCCACGGCTCCGCCTCTCGAGCCTTCCACGGCTCCGCCTCTCGAGCATTCCACGGCTCCGCCTCTCGAACCTTCCACGGCTCCGCCTCCAGAGCCTTCCACGGCTCTGCCTCCTGGGCCTTCTACGGTTCCGCCTCCTGAGCCTTCCATGGCTCCTCCTTCCATGGCTCTGCACCCGGAGCTCTCCATGGCTCCGCCTACCATGGCTCCACCCTCAAAATCCTCCCTGGCTTCGCCTCCCATGGATTCATCTCCTGAGCCTTCCACGGCCCTGTCCCCAAACCTTCTACCGCTCTGCCTCCTGAGCCTTCCATGGCTCTGCCACCTGAGTCTTCCACGGCTCTGCCCTACATGGCTCCGCCACCTGAATCTCCCATGGCTCCGCCTTCCACGGCTCCGCCCTCTGAGTTCTCCATGGCTGTGGTCCTATGGCCACCTCCCGGGCCTCCTGACCCAGTCCCTGTCCTGTGGCCGCCTCCCAGGCCTCCTGACCCAGTCCCCGTCCTGTGGCCGCCTCTCAGGCCTCCTGACCCAGTCCCTGTCCTGTGGCCGCCTCCCAGACCTCCAGACCAGTCCCCACCGTGAGGTCATCCCCTTGGTCTTCAGACTGTCCGCCTGACCTTTTCTGGTCTCCCAGGTCCCCTGGCTTCATCTTGGCCCTGCCTCCAGGGCTTTACTCTATTCCCCTCATCCCCTTGCCCCTTGTGGCCCCCTTGGACTGCCTGTTTGCCCCTTGTCCCCCCTTGTACTGCCTGTTTGCCCCGAGCCCCCCCTTCACTCCTTGGACGATATTTTCTTTTTGGGAGCATCTAGAATCCTCTCCTTTGAGGGGGGTTATATCACGATCCCTTGTCACCATTTCGCCGTGAGAGTGTGTAGATATATACTTCATAAATCTCTGATGGAGCGTTCATGATCTGGGAGTGAATAACCTTTAATAATCATATATGTTTGGATGATCACTTGTGATGCTTTTCAATATGAAACTAATTCAGTCTTGCTCTAACTATTATTATCTTTAATACTAGATATTAATCGATGACAAAATAAAGTGAAATAAAGTTTATAAAGTGACAATGTGAGCTTTATATATTAACAGGAGTGGAAAACAGAAACCTTTATACACAAACCAAACACATCCATTAATAACCGTTTGTGCACCAACAGATCAAACCACATTCATTTATCTCACTGACCCAAAAACAGCTCAAACCACAGCAGGTTTCACTGTGAACTGTCACATACATTCAACGGAAACACATTCATGCTTCATTCTGCAGGTCAAAAACACACGGTGCTCTTCTGTGGGTCTAAATTAAAAATGAGACAAACACAATAATAATACTGTATTTATTTATGGTGTAATTTATTAAGTTTTACAAGAGCATCTCAATTTCATTTATGTTTTCCATCTTTAATGTACAGGTATGTCAGAACATGTAGCTTTAAAATATCTAATGCACCATTATAATTATACACATATCTATATGTTCTGTACATGAAACTAAATAAATACATTTATAATAGTTTCAAACAAGAAAATGTCATTATGAAACAGACAGGACAAGTTATCGACTGTTTATTCTTGTTTTAGAATATCTGTTGAATAACTTCATGTCACTTCATGATGGTGATGTCACTTCTCTTCTGGATATGATGTCATAAACTAGTACAACAACAGAAGCCACGCCCACCAGAGCAGAGAGGACCAATCGGATCACAGCTTCAGTGAAAGCACAACAGTGAACACAATCTGAGGAAATAATAGAACAAACAGATGATAGCTGGACTGAGCCGGTTTATGAACTAATATTGAAATAGTTTCAACTAGTTTAACTTCAATCAGAACACACAACAGTGAATCAAAGAAATTAATTTGCATTTTCAGAGACTGTAAACAAACAATAAACTCACCACCTGAACACGGCTGACAGACTTCATTAATGTTGAGATGTTTAGTCTGGTTTCTGATGGGATTGTTGATCACACAGCTGTAGATGTTGTTCTCCTGATATTCCACCTCCAGATGTAAAGAGAGACTTCTGTTGAGATCAGACACACTGATGGAGGACAATAAACTGTTTCCTTTGTACCAGGAGAGAGTCACCTGTGTCACATTCACCACTGAACACACCAACACACATTTAGAGCTTGAAGAACATTGAGAAGAGTCTCTGATGATGACAGGAACCGGCAGACGAGCTGGAAAGATAATTCAGAGTCAATAAAATAAACATCAAACATCAGTTTCATCATAATCAGTCGCAGTTTATTGTGATCTGTGAGTCTCAGAAGACAAGAGTGTCAGACCTTCAGTCTTCTCATTACATTGCATGATTTATATTGTTTTTGATATTTATAATAGTATGATGATGATGTGAGAATGAAATATGAAGAGGACACTGATGTTATTTCTGTACTCACCATAAACAGTCACATTGAATATATTAAATGATATTGTGTTTGTGATGATCTGTACTTTATAAAGTCCAGTGTGTGCGGTTGTGATGTTTGTGATGGTGAGATCTCCAGTCTGATCGTTCAGCTGCAGTCTGAATCTCAACTGTTCGTCCATTATTGAGATTATATTTGCTGGTCTGTTGATTTCTGCTATAACAATATCTGGATACTGAGCTCCAAACATCCAGTGTAAAACATCATCATCTCTCAGTATTTCAGTTTCATCAGTGTGTAAAGTGACAGAATCTCCCTCCATCACTGACACTGACTTTACTTTATCTGGATCAACACCAAACACACCTGCAGACACAAAGAAACATCTGTATTATCTTTAGAAGTGTAAATGCTTTATTAAACATGAATCTGATGCAATCCTCTCTAATGATCAAGATCTATATTTTACAGACTGATTTGAGGTTCTGTTGGAAAACAAAATTAAACTAAAATATTAAATTAAATAAAAAACAAATGAACACTTTTATGTGGGAATAATCGCCAATATAAATCCTGTGAGTTTTCTCTGAACTGAATGAATAAACATCATGACTTACCATCGAAATGCAGCAAAACTAACACGAGAATCATCTTCATTTCTACACGTCGGAAAGAGTGAAATTAGACAGCATGTGACGTGAACGCAGCATTCGATCTTCACTGACAGGATTTCACAGTTGTAGCGTGAACGCAGCATAAGCGTGTGTCCGCGTTCTTGTGACTGAGGCCCGTGATATCATCACTCACAGGAAACATGCATTATATTTATATATGAATTTGTTACTCATCATGAGTTTTACTCACTTTTAGTTGGTTTAGACTTCTATCTAAATCACTTTGCAGAACTTATCTCAACAATATTTAGTCATTATCAGACATTGTGTCCAGTGTGACATGCAGTGTAAGAGATGCAGTGTCTCAAGTGTCTTCTTGGTTCACTTGTTGAGATATTTAATAATCTTCCAGTCATCAGTGCTGAGCTGTAGTTACCTTCTAGAATCATAGATAACATGACTTTAAATCACATTCATTCTTTAAAAGGACCCACATGTTACCCTGCAGCTATATAATGACTCAAAGTGGACTGTGATCACTTTATATCCATTATAAATCTCTGCTGGAGCGTTCATGATCTGGGAGTGAATAACCTTTAATAATCATATATGTTTGGATGATCACTAGTGATGCTTTTCAATATGAAACAGGAAATCATTGAATTCAGTCTTGCTCTAAATATTATTATCTTTAATATAATACTAGATATTAATCAATGGGGAATAAAGTGAAATAAAGTTAACAAAGTAACAATGTGAGCTTCATATATTAACAGGAGTGGAAAACAGAAACCTTTATACACAAACCAAACACATCCATTAATAACCGTTTGTGCACCAACAGATCAAACCACATTCATTTATCTCACTGACCCAAAAACAGCTCAAACCACAGCAGGTTTCACTGTGAACTGTCACATACATTCAACGGAAACACATTCATGCTTCATTCTGCAGGACAAAAACACATGGTGCTCTTCTGTGGGTCAAAATTATAAATGAGACAAACACAATAATAATACTGTTTTGTATTTATCGAGAATCTAACCACCAATCCTGCGATTGGCAGCCGACCCGCTCTACCAACTGAGCCACAGCCGCACTGTTCCTGTATTCGACAAGTGGTTGGCTGGTCAAATAGTGGATCTGAAGCACAAAAACAAATACTGTACATTGTAAGCAAAGAAACTACACTCTAGGTTGGTTTTAGCATTAGCACCAGTCTAGTAGACTGAACAATCTGGAAATGAACGGCTGAGAACTCCACGTTTCAGTAGAGCCGACTGGTGATGAGATGATGGAGTGCAGGTGATCTGCCACACCACTGGAACAGACCAACTCACAGACAAACAGGGGGAGACAGACAGATAGAAAACACAGATGGTTGAAGCCAACATCCTGACATGTAGAGAAGTTTGACAGCAGAAACAACATTCATAATACTTCCAAATACTTTATTTCTATATTATTAATAGAATGTTCGATATTATTTTCAGTGTCTTTATTTGCACAGATGTTTTGTACCTTCTGTCACTTCTAAAGTGTTCAATGGCACATTTAGGCAGATCATTGGCATTATTTTGTGTTCTCTCTTCTCATTTCACACTGACTTTGTGTTCATCACTTTGAGTTCCAGTAGAGGCAGAACACTTCCTGATGTTTTACAATGTCTATTTCAGCAGAAGCATCTCGAGTACCGACACATATAATATTCTTACTGTGTGTTTAGAGATATTAAAGTTTGCATTGTGTATTCATTGACTGACAGTCTTTAAATGTAAAATACAAACATTACAAAAGAAAGGATCTTTTAGGCCTTCTATCTGTGCTTGTCTCTTCTCTTTCTCTCTAGATATGACATTTCTATCTTATTGAATGTATGAATAGTTTCTCCACACAGACACATTTAAGATGTGTATTTTTCAGAATTAGTTTTGTTGTTATAGATTACTTTTCAGTCACAGATCCGGCGATGAATCCTGCAGAAGTCAGAACTGTGTGTTGGTGGCCTCTAGTGGTGAACTGAGGAAACGGCAGATGTCCATGTGATATTGACATGTTCGCTGATGTTTTTAATTCAGATTTAGTTTCCTATTTTATTTCTCTCAGATCTGAAGTTGTCGTTTTAAAGCCTTCATAAGACTGAGATACGCTGATTTTATTTGGTCCAAAACGCTGAAGTCCAACAGAAGTGTCCATTAACCTTCAGTAATGATGAGTTTTGAGATTCTTCCCTCATTCTTACAGAATCTCTGTGATCTGATTGGCCGTGCTCTAATGGGCGTGGCTGCTATTGCTGACATCAGACCACTAGGGGGAGACAATGTTGAACAATAATAATTATCTCATACGATTTTGGCACAATAGATACAAACAGTATTTATTTATTTCTCTCTTTTACTTTGTATATTATTTATCTTAAAAATATATATTGAAATGTAAAACACAACATTGAAATAATACTCTAGCTGTCAGATAGTCAATGCAGTTTTCAGTCAGATTTTAATTGCTGGTATCCAACACAACACAAAACAAAATGTTTTAAAGAGAAGGTCCTTGTTATTGTGCTGAAGACAGATCTGTTACTGATATATTTCATCATTAAAGCTGAACTATCATCAGTTTGTTATTTTATTTCCTCAGATCGTGTTCACTGTTGTGGTTACACTGAAGCTGTGATCCGATTGGTCATTTCTACTCTGGTGGGCGTGGCTGCTGTGGCTGTACTGGTTTATGACATCAGATCCAGTTGAGAAGTGACATCACTGGATTAATATGCTAAAACGAATAACAAAACTAACAGTCCCTAACATTTTCCTCTCTTTCTTTTTCCCTATTTAAACAATCTATAGAAAGTTATAAAATGTATTTATTCAGACTCGTGTTCAAACTGAGTTAGTGAGTCAATGAGAAACCTGCTGTGGTTTATTGAGCTCTGTTTGGGTCAGTGAGTAAATGAAGTGGTTTGATCTGTTGGGTGGACAAACAGCTTCAATCCTCAAAGTGTGTCTATTAATGGATGGTTTGCATGTGTAGTTTCTGTGTAAAGGGTTTATGCTGCACTGTACATGCTCGTCTGTATTTCACTTTAACATGTTACCTTACATTTACCCAAAATAAAAGGTTTATTACCCATGAGTCCCTCTGACACACACATAATGAAGTATCTTTAAAAAGCTAACACTTGAGACTTTACGATGAAATATTTGAATTGATTCAATCTGTTACTAACACAGAAATAAAGAAGTGCAAACGGAAAAGGAATAAAAAATAATTTTTCAGACTTATTATGAAATAAATACACAATGCTGTGGGATAGACACAACACAACAGGCCAAAGCCCTATGTCTTAGCAAGCTATGTTTCAAATTTAGCTTTCTGTAAGTGCTTGTGCATTTCTGAACTGCCAGCGTTGTCAAGGCGACAGAGCGCGCGCGTTTGAATCTTCCAATGAGAAATTATGAAATGACGCGATGATTTATGCTAACTATCAATACCCACATATTGCCGTATTCTTAATTTCATTGGTTACATTTGCTCATAAATTAAAACATTCTAGAGTGATATTGGTAGATTTATTTATTTGCCTATGCATGAACTGACGTCATCAGAAATGGCTGTTCTCATGCGCCATTTTCTAAATCTATGAAGCCAGTTTTATTCAGAAAACATCAGGGGTGCGATACTATCCAGATACTCTACTAAACGCATTTATACGGTGTGTTGTAT
Organism: Xyrauchen texanus; assembly: GCF_025860055.1. Taxonomy (NCBI): domain Eukaryota; kingdom Metazoa; phylum Chordata; class Actinopteri; order Cypriniformes; family Catostomidae; genus Xyrauchen; species Xyrauchen texanus. The sequence continues at coordinate 1,770,674 of NC_068323.1, forward strand.
CGAAGGGCAAGTTAGACGCGCATAGTTTGTCGAATAAAAAGGATGACGTCATTGTGTTTTCCGGATTTCATGATGAAAACAAGTTCTAAGGATTCTACAAATTCGCGTTTTTTGGGAAAATATTTACTATGGATGTTCTGTAATGCACTATTGCAGTCAACAGACAGATGTCATCGTTGCTGGAACATAATCTACACTGCTATAACAAATAAAAGATATGGACTTTGTAATGTTTAATGTGTGTTTTCATGTATTTGATGTCTTTTATTTCTGTAGCGATGTTCTGGTGCTGACAATGACGAAGATTTGAAGATGAAGAACCCAAGTGCAGTTTTACAACGTGGTTCCAATAAACCTGATATTAAACGTGAACTAAACATAAACAGTGACCATAAACTTGACTATCCTTGACTGTAAACTAGACTGATGTAAGCTGCTCATCCCAAATAAGGGGAGTGGCAACGCTAGTAACATCCATAGTGTTTTCCTCATGATGTGCCAGGGAAGGGAAACACCTGTGTTGCATTAGCAATCAGAGATCAAAGCCATAAAGGTATGATGAATTTGTTGTTTAGGGGGGGTTTTTGTGGCTGCTGCTGAGTTCTTTGCCGAGGCTGCCGTGCCGGGACGTGGGTTGGAGATAGACGCGTGCGAGTAGACTGGGAGGGATATTTCGTTGGGGTTTTCCCCTTAAGTTTGGCGGCCGCCATCGATTTCCTTGAATGCGGGAACCCATGTCCGGTAGCGGGTAAGGAAGCCAGCAGTACACTCTCATTTTAATGTTGTTGATGTGTGTCTTCTTGGTATTGCTATGTTCGCCGGGGAGGCCTTCATTCATGTGTATAAGTTGACTACTGGTCCCCCGGCGCTATTTGTGTGTAAAGTGAGCGCGTGTGTGAGTAAGGGGGTAGGAGAGCAGGTTACCTCCCATATGACTATTATACTGTTTAGCTCTTGACGACGGCTATGTATTTAGCGTGAGTGATGGTATGTCCTGATATTTGGTGTGTATTTACTGGTGTGGTCTTTAAGTGATTTATATGACTTTAAGGTTTGCAGTGCAATGAAATTATGCATGTTATAGGTGCTCATATGAATTGATTTAATGCATGTATTTTTAACAACTTTGGTAACCCTGTGCTGAATATATTGTCTTGTTTGATGCTTTATTTCTCTTTCAATTTATTGATTAAATGTTAGCATTAATTACAAATACATGATTAGAATCGTAACTGTCATTTCATCAACCTGCTGTCCCCCCTGGGTTTTAATATTATGATTGTCCAAAATTAAATTTGTTATATTTATATTTAAGGAATTGTGTATTTGAGTGTTTTCCTTGGTTATTGAGCCCCAGAAAATCATTGGTCCAGGAGGGAACCTGTAAGTCGCCCGTAGCACGGTGGGGGTGGTTACACTAGGCTTGGCTTGGCTTGACTGGACTAGAACAAATCAAAAAAGTTACTCTCACATTCAATACTTCCCTATTGAAAAAAGTATACTTTATTGTATTTGAAATATATTAGTTTATATTGTATATTGCAAATATACTAACACAAATTCTACTATCTTTAAATATATTTAAAGTATATTAGCATCATGCTTTTACCAATTTTCACAATACAACTTTTAACACACTTTAAAATAATTGTACTTTAGTATATTATCTAAAAATAAATTTTAGAAAAAATATAATTGACGTGAAAATTCTGTTTATTTTTAAAGTGTATTTATTAGCAATTTACTTAAACATATATTTTAGGTGAGTAGCCATCAGGTGCAAGAGTAACAATGAGCATTTCAGCAAGAATAAAATAACAATGTGTAGTTTGTGTGTGGCCGATTTGTCCTTTTTTTTCTTTTTTTTTTCTTTCAGCGTTCTTTTAATTTAAAAGCATGGTTGGTGTACTGCCCTGCAAAAGACCTTAACTCACTAGAGTGTGAAACTGAGAAAAATGACTTTAAAGTTTCTGTTTTGTCCAGACAAAAGTATTATAGGTAGGACTCCCAAAATTTCACAACTAGTTGCTATACTGAAGAAATGTTTGTATGCAAAAAATCTTGAGCTCAAAATTGACCTTTGACCCTTGTTTGGCAGTTACTGTACTCTGCCTTTGTATCATGTGCCAAAAATCAGGAGTCATGCAAAGGCAAAAGGCCGTAACTGACATATAATCAATATTTACTTGCTGTTCACCATACTTACATCCATTATAAGAACACCTAACCAAGGTCTAGTCATCATGGTATTTGTTTTAAATTATATAGAAGACCTTTGATTGTTCCTATTTAGTGCTATAATGATCAGGATAGTGCGGCAACACTAACAGTTAAACAGTATAACAGATAAGTTACTTTGCAGTACAGTATGTACAGTATGAATAAATACAATAAATATTTTCACAATAAAGATAATTTAATTATAATTGAATACAAAGGTATATGTATTTAAATGCAAGATATAGAGTAATAATTAATTAAACATTGGACCAATACATTAGAGATTAGAGACTGCTCATTCCAAGTTTTTTACTGCTTCAAATAAAATCTTACTGAAAGCTAATTTTTTGAGATATCAACCTAAAATTTGGAACACAACTTGTCCATAGGTATATATGACAAAGCATTCTTGAAATACAACCATTTAAGTTTGGATAGTGATTTTCATGTCTATGCTAAAAAAGGGGAGGGTGACAGTTAAAGGGTTAAGGGCCACCAAACTGCTCAAGATGCTCAGTCAACGAACTTCGACTTGGATTACTACTTTTAAATTCTGAGATAATATAGACAGAGTATACCGAAAAAAAGTTGGAATTACTTTTACTATTTAGGTTAGCCTACTTTGTACGGACGTTAGCGATAACCAGCTGTAAAATCTGACGTGAACACCTGCAAGAAGGAAATATGGCTCAAACACGTATGGATTGTTGTGGATACAGCAGATGACGTGCATTGCTATGGATTATGTCTTCTATGGATTATATCGGATTGCATGGAAAGGTAGGATGCCTCTGTATTTAATATTTGGTTTTCAGCATCTGATGTGAGGCGAGTGTCAGCGTCAACGTTAGCGCTTATTTACGTGACACAGATTAAATTTAGCAAGCTCCGGGCTGTCACTGACATTGACAGATCTGAACCATCGCCCTATCACATCGCTATCACAGAGTAATAATACAAACAAGCAGTCGGCAGTCTACACTTTATTTCAAAGATGTGTGCGTGTGTATGTTACGCGGTTTGGTGACAATAAAGAGCGGTAATCTTTGACAGTATGACAAAGCCAGAGTACAGTAACATCACAGCGGCACCGTAACATCTCTCTTGATGCCAGGCGAAACAAAGTCAGAACACCTTAACTCAACGTAAGCGTGCCGGAACAAAGGCTAAGAGCCGTAACAACTGTTACGGCGTTCTGCTGTGGTTTCTCGTATGGTTTTGGATGTTACGGTTGTCATAGCCCTTTAATTTCTCGTTAAAACAATCAAATTGACTCACGATATTTATTCACATGATAAAGGAGGTCTTGAATACCCCAAAAATGACATTAACTCATTTTTGACCAAACATGATGTTACGGCGTTTTGCCTTTGTAGGGCAGTGTAGCTGTTTGTCCTGCTATTAGTAGTAGTTCGGAACTATTCATTGCGCGCTCGTGTTCCGCCCGGAACTAAATAAGAAAACACCTGTTGAGCGAACCGCCAAAAAAGATGACAGAAAATAAATCTGCGACGGCTACACAAAGTAAACATGTAAGCAGACAAACCTAGAAGAAAGAAGACGAGGAGAAAAATGAAGGAAGATTTAGCCCCTCATAAGAGACAGGCAGCCTATGAGGTATGTTTTGATTGAAGTTTATTTGGTAAATTAATGGTAAATTAGATTAATATCACTGTGGTGATTTCTTTTGACATGTTGAAGTGCAATAATTTTACACACCGTGTGTATGGAATCTTTAGTGCATAAATGTTTTGTAAGTGAATAATTTTATATACTATGTTTCTGTATGTTGTTTTTAATTGAATTATTGCTTTAAAGGCAAGTTATAAGTTAAATTGTGACACGTTTATGCTGCCTGATACTGTGATATACTGTGTTTCTGACTGTTGTATAGGCATGTGGGGCTTCAAATGTAGACAAAGGACATTCACACATGCTTTTTATTTTATTCGTTGTTATTTTTTCCTTTATCCCAGTTCTCATGGGTTATTTTGATGGATTAAACAGTCTTTTAACCATGATCTCATGTCTGTCATTGGAGGGAGCTACAGTTAAACCATGTGAGATTTAAATAAACACTGTCTGTTATTAAAGTTATATGTTATTTATTGTAATGGCCTTGAAAACAAGTGCATTCAGCATTGGGTAAAAAAAGTCCCCCAAGAAATTCAGCCTTCAGTATGCAGGTAACACATTTAAAATGCTGTCTTGTGTAACATGATGTCATGTTTAAAGTATATTGTACAAAGTATAGCTCAGTAATAACAGTTTGTTATTGAAGACAAAGTGTGCAATTTGTACTATTTGGAATAAGCCAAAGGTGTTAGTGAGCATATACCTTTTACTCCAATATAATACACTTATGGTATAGGCTATTGCTTTATGTTTCAAAGACACTCGCAATTAATTTGTTATGTACTTGTAACACAAATAAAGTACACTTTAATATCTCTAATCAAGCATGTAATTACCCTACGCAGCATACTTAAAGTATACTAAGTGTACTTGAAGTTGTTCCAATTTAGCACACTTCAAGTTAACTATTCATTAACACACTTGAAGCATATTGATAATTAGTCTGGCTTCAAGTATACTTGGCATATTTTTTTTTTCACAAGGGAATTGACAAGAGACAATGGCAAACATGAGGGCTTAAATACAAAGACAACAATCACAAGAAAACCAATAAAAAGACAGAACTATTAACAAGACTAATAAATGAAAACCAATGACAAACTAGAACTGATAACAACATAATGAAACCAACCAATGAAAACAAATCACATGACAAGGGAACCACATGACATGAAACAGGAACTAGACTTTTAAAAATAAAAGACATGAAATACATGAACACACATTAAACATTACAGAATTCCTTTTTGTTTTTTGGGGGGTTGTCTATTGTGTACTCTACACAAAATAAGAAATCATCTTCTGACAGTCATTTAGATTGATCAATACTCTCATTGGAAGGAATCTGCAGCCTTGGATATTTTAAATGGTGTATTGGTTGAACAGATTACTTAATAAAGCGAAACTAAACGCATATTCTGAATGTAAACAATTGAAAACATGAGACTGCCCACGGCCTTTGCATGGCAACAGGAGAATACAACATTTGCTGATAAGTGGTGAATTAATTCAAACTGATATTTGTCAAACAGCACATCAGTGATTGAACCAAACAACTGCTGCTACAATAAAAAAATGACATTATCAGCAAGATGTTCCTCGGATGTGGACGTGATAAAAGTGGACTGCTAAACAACATCATGTGTGCCCCATATTGCCCCTATAAACCAATCAGATTATTAGACTGAGGAAGCTTTTCCATTTAGATGTGTAATATGCATCAGACAGTCAGTGAATGAACTGTGTGTGATCTGTGACGTGCGTCTGAGACTGACATTAATACACGAAATTCATTTGCCTGTTTTTACTTACTAATTTGGACGTACTGCGGGAGAACATGGTTCCTGTATTACTTTTGCTGCATTTATGCTTGTGGCATTTTGAGGGTAAGTAATTGATTGTTTATTAATTCTTACAGTATGGAAAAAGGAGTTGCTACTATGAACATAAAACAAGTTTTTTTATTGGCTACAATTCCCAGAAAAAAGTTGTAATTTCTGACCAATCTCATCAAGACTAAGACTAGTGATCAACCGATATGGTAATGGCCGATACAATAGATCACACAATTTAATACTGTAAATAACATAAAATTGCTCAAATATATTAGGAAGAAGGAAATAACAGTGGATGAGATGTGCACACTAACAACCACATTTACTCAAAAAACAGAATTAAATCAATTGTTCAAATAGTGCGTAGTGAATAAGACATGACTGGATCACCTGCTTGGATTGTCACGGAGTGACCATCCTGATATGTGAATCAGAGGAACTTTTGATCATGAAGTTTTGATTCTGTATGATAGAAGACGTGCTTCAGAGGAAGAATATTAGATGAACAAGTCTGAATGTATTGTCTGATTTATCGCCCTCTGCAATATATCAGTCGACCACAAACCAATACCAAACTTATCCGTAATTATTTATTTTTGTATTTACTTTTATGTAATGGTATTTACTTTTACTTTCATGGTATTAAGTTTGAAAAAGCATTATAAAATGCAGATCATTTACACTCATGTGACTGCTGTGTGCATTTTCCATTTCACTTTTTGATTTGTAACTAGTAGCACCTAATACACATGCAAAAAATATGTTTTTCCTAGTTGTAAATAGTTTTCCTAAAAATGTATGTTCTTCATATCCTATGGCAGAAGAGGATATGTTGGATAATATAAATTCACTAAACTGTGTATTGCACATAATTATTGCTCAATGGGGCAGTTTTAACTGTTCATGAGATGGATAGCCGAGGGGGAAAAAACTGTTCCTGTGCCTGATGGTTCTGGTGCTCAGTGCTCTGTAGTGTAGGCCAGAAGGCAACCGATTTTTCCAGGCTTTATCCTCACTCTGGAAGTGTACAGTTCTTGCAGGGAGGGCAGTGGGCAACCAATAATCCTCTCAGCAGTCCGAACTGTCCTCTGTAGTCTTCTAATAACCGATTTCGTAGCTGCACCAAAAGTATTGAAGTGCAGAGGACAGACTCAATGACTGCTGAGTAGAACTGTTTCAGCAGCACCGGTGGCAGGTTGAACTTCCTCAGCTGGCGAAGGAAGTACAACTTCTGCTGGGCCTTTTTCACAATGAGTCGATGTGTATCTCCCAATTCAGGTCCTGTGAGATGGAAGTGCCCAGGAACCTGAATGACTCCACTGCTGCCACAGTGCTGTTTAGAATGGTGAGGGGGTACAATGTCGGGGTGTTCCTCCTAAAGTCCAAAATCATCTCCACCGTTTTGAGCATGTTCAGCTCATGGATGTTATGACTGCACCAGTGAGCCAGCCATTCAACCACCTTTCTGTATGTAGACACATCGTCATCTCGTATAAGGCCGACAACAGTGGTGTCATCTGCAAACTTCAGGAGCTTGTCAGAGGGGTCCTTGGCGGTGCAGTCATTGGTGTAGAGGGACAAGAGTAGTGGGGATAGCACACATCCCTGTGCTCTCCCAGCACCTGTGCTGATTGTACAGGTGGTGGAAGTGAATTTCCTGGTCTCACTAGCTGCTAACTATCTGTCAGAAAGCTGGTGATCCACTGACAGATAGACATGAGAACAGGGAGCTGGTGTAGTTTAGTCTGGATAATAGCTGGTATGATGGTGTTGAAAGCCGAACTGATATCCACAAAAAGGATCCTAGAAAGGGTCCAGTGATGTCCTTCAGGTGGGCCAACACCAGTCTCGCAAATGACTTCATGACCACGGTTTATTATTGTTGTGTTTGACTCTTTTTTAATTTAGACACACAGAAGAGCAGCGTGTGTTTTTGTCCTGCAGAATGAAGCATGAATGTGTTTCCGTTGAATGTACGTGAGAGTTCACAGTGAAACCTGCTGTGGTTTGAGCTCGTTTTGGGTCAGTGAGATAAATGAATGCGGTTTGATCAGCACAAACAGATGTGTGTGGTTTGTGTATAAAGGATTCTGTTTTCCACTCCTGTATGAAGCTCACAGTCTAATTGTCACTTTATACAACAAAACATCTTTACTTATACATCCATTAACAGTGATGTTTGATATTAATATTATTCCCTAATTAATAATAGTAATGGTTTTGGTTAAAGTGCAGCAGGTCACGCATGCGCTCCTTGACTGTTTCTGGAGATATTAGTCTGTTTGATATGTGTTAAAATATTACAATTTGTAAATTTAGGGGTGGTTTTCTGTTAGTGGTAGTATAATAATGAGCCACTGTCAAACAACGTGGATACACAATTGTGCACGTTCACGCCGCTGTCAATGAAGATCAAGTGTGTTCACCGTCACGTCCCGTTTCAGACTGCAGAAGAAAATGTTTCTCTCTTAGTTTTGTTGGGTTTCTATTTGTGGCATTTAGATGGTAAGTCATGATTTATTAAAGTCGTTCAGTTCTCGCAGTATGCATGATATTTATTGGCTACTATTCCAACATAAAATATTATATTTTTATATGAACTATAATTAGGCTACTTTAATCTTTTACTCGTTTATTTGTGTTTCCCCAACAACCCTCAAATCAATCTGCGATATTACAGTGGTATTTAGGTAGGATGGGATCATGTTTAATAAAGCATTTACACTTCTAAAGATAATACAGATGTTTCTTTGTGTCTGCAGGTGTGTTTGGTGTTGATCCAGATAAAGTGAAGTCAGTGTCAGTGATGGAGGGAGATTCTGTCACTTTACACACTGATGAAACTGAAATACTGAGAGATGATGATGTTTTACACTGGATGTTTGGAGCTCAGAATCCAGATACTGTTATAGCACAAATCAACAGAGAAGCAAATATAACCTCAATAATGGACGAACAGTTGAGATTCAGACTGCAGCTGAACAATCAGACTGGAGATCTCACCATCACAAACATCACAACCGCACACACTGGACTTTATAAAGTACAGATCAGCAGAAACACAATATCATTTAATATATTCAATGTGACTGTTTATGGTGAGTACAGAATAACATCAGTGTCCTCTTCATATTTCATTCTCACATCATCATCATACTATTATAAATATCAACAACAATATAAATCATGCAATGTAATGAGAAGACTGAAGGTCTGACACTCTTGTCTTCTGAGACTCACAGATCACAATAAACTGCGACTGATTATGATGAAACTGATGTTTGATGTTTATTTTATTGACTCTGAATTATCTTTCCAGCTCGTCTGCCGGTTCCTGTGATCATCAGAGACTCTTCTCAATGTTCATCAAGCTCTAAATGTGTGTTGGTGTGTTCAGTGGTGAATGTGACACAGGTGACTCTCTCCTGGTACAAAGGAAACAGTTTATTGTCCTCCATCAGTGTGTCTGATCTCAACAGAAGTCTCTCTCTACATCTGGAGGTGGAATATCAGGAGAACAACATCTACAGCTGTGTGATCAACAATCCCATCAGAAACCAGACTAAACATCTCAACATTACTGAAGTCTGTCAGCCGTGTTCAGGTGGTGAGTTTATTGTTTGTTTACAGTCTCTGAAAATGCAAATTAATTTCTTTGATTCACTGTTGTGAGTTCTGATTGAAGTTAAACTAGTTGAAACTATTTCAATATTAGATCATAAACCGGCTCAGTCCAGCTATCATCTGTTTGTTCTATTATTTCCTCAGATTGTGTTCACTGTTGTGCTTTCACTGAAGCTGTGATCCGATTGGTCCTCTCTGCTCTGGTGGGCGTGGCTTCTGTTGCTGTACTAGTTTATGACATCACATCCAGAAGTGACATGAAGTAATTCAACAGATATTCTAAAACAAGAATAAACAGTCGATAATCGTCCTGTCTATTTCATAATGACATTTTCTTGTTTGAAACTATTAAAAATGTATTTATTTAGTTTCATGTACAGAACATATAGATATGTGTATAATTACAATGGTGCGTTAGATATTTTAAAGCTACATGTTCTGACATACCTGTACATTAAATAAAGGAAAACATAAATGAAATTCAGATGCTCTTGTAAAACTTAATAAATTACACCATAAATAAATACAGTATTATTATTGTGTTTGTCTCATTTTTAATTTAGACCCACAGAAGAGCAGCGTGTGTTTTTGTCCTGCAGAATGAAGCATGAATGTGTTTCCGTTGAATGTATGTGACAGTTCACAGTGAAACCTGCTGTGGTTTGAGCTGTTTTTGGGTCAGTGAGATAAATGAATGTGGTTTGATCTGTTGGTGCACAAACGGTTATTAATGGATGTGTTTGGTTTGTGTATAAAGGTTTCTGTTTTCCACTTCTGTTAATATATGAAGCTCACATTGTCACTTTATAAACTTTATTTCACTTTATTCCCCATCTATTAATTTCTAGTATTAAAGATAATAATAGTTCGAGCAAGACTGAATTAGCTGATTTCCAGTTTCATATTGAAAAGCATCACTAGTGATCATCCAAACATATATGATTATTAAAGGTTATTCACTCCCAGATCATGAACGCTCCAGCAGAGATTTATAATGGATATAAAGTGATCACAGTCCACTTTGAGTCATTATATAGCTGCAGGGTAACATGTGGGTCCTTTTAAAGAATGAATGTGATTTAAAGTCATGTTATCTATGATTCTAGAAGGTAACTACAGCTCAGCACTGATGACTGGAAGATTATTAAATATCTCAACAAGTGAACCAAGAAGACACTTGAGACACTGCATCTCTTACACTGCATGTCACACTGGACACAATGTCTGATAATGACTAAATATTGTTGAGATAAGTTCTGCAAAGTGATTTAGATAGAAGTCTAAACCAACTAACAGTGAGTAAAACTCATGTTGAGTAACATATATTCATATATAAATATAATCCATGTTTCCTTTGAGTGATGTTATAATCACGGGCCTCAGCCACAAGAACGCGGACACACGCTTATGCGCGTTCACGCACAACTGAAATCCTGTATGTGAAGAGCGAGCGCGCGTTCACGTCACATGCTGTCTAATTTCACTCTTTCCGACGTGTGGAAATGAAGAAGATGTTTCTCGTGTTAGTTTTGCTGCATTTCGATGGTAAGTCATGATATTTATTCATTCAGTTCAGAGAAAACTCACAGGATTTATATTGGCGATTATTCCCACATAAAAGTGTTCATTTGTTTTTTATTTAATTTCATATTTTACTCGTTTAATTGTTTCCCAACAGAACCTCAAATCAGTCTGTAAAATATAGATCTTGATCATTAGAGAGGATTGCATCAGATTCCTGTTTAATAAAGCATTTACACTTGTAAAGATAATAAAGATGTTTGTTTGTTGTGCAGGTGTGTTTGGTGTTGATCCAGATAAAGTAAAGTCAGTGTCAGTGATGGAGGGAGATTCTGTCACTTTACACACTGATGAAACTGAAATACTGAGAGATGATGATGTTTTACACTGGATGTTTGGAGCTCAGAATCCAGATACTGTTATAGCACAAATCAACAGAGAAGCAAATATAACCTCAATAATGGACGAACAGTTGAGATTCAGACTGCAGCTGAACGATCAGACTGGAGATCTCACCATCACAAACATCACAACCGCACACACTGGACTTTATAAAGCACAGATCATCACAAACACAATATCATTTAATATATTCAATGTGACTGTTTATGGTGAGTACAGAATAACATCAGTGTCCTCTTCATATTTCATTCTCACATCATCATCATACTATTATAAATATCAAAAACAATATAAATCATGCAATGTAATGAGAAGACTGAAGGTCTGACACTCTTGTCTTCTGAGACTCACAGATCACAATAAACTGCGACTGATTATGATGAAACTGATGTTTGATGTTTATTTTATTGACTCTGAATTATCTTTCCAGCTCGTCTGCCGGTTCCTGTGATCATCAGAGACTCTTCTCAATGTTCTTCAAGCTCTAAATGTGTGTTGGTGTGTTCAGTGGTGAATGTGACACAGGTGACTCTCTCCTGGTACAAAGGAAACAGTTTATTGTCCTCCATCAGTGTGTCTGATCTCAACAGAAGTCTCTCTCTACATCTGGAGTGTGTCGATGATTCTTACAGCTGTGTGGTGAACAATTCCATCAGAAACCAGACTAAACATCTCGACATTACTGAAGTCTGTCAGACGTGTTCAGGTACAACAGCAGTAATGGACCATGATTGGATGGGTCAAGTTTCTGATCACCCTGATGTCACTGATGTGTAAACATGAACTGTCATATTGTCACTTATTCCCTGTTTGTGCTTAGACTTCTATGTTGAAATTCTTGTTTGGTTAGTTGTTCCTGTTTCCTGTGTTAGTATTGTAGTCCTTGTAGTTAAGTTGGCTTGTGAGAGCCAACTTACTGAAATCCTACTTAAACTTATTATTATTCCGATTCTTCTTCTTCTTCTTAGCGGTGAAATTTCTATATCTAACTCCTCCTAGAGCTTTAACTCCACATACTCCAAACTCGGCTCAGACACTCAAACTGTTCTGACTCGGTATGCAATATCTTTTCTAACTGATCGGACTTACGGTTTTCCTAAAAATGACGATCAAACTCGGAAAAAACTCCCATTGACTTAACATTGCGGAATGTTCAGAAATTTAAATCCCAACTGACATTTTCACACACACAGACAAAAAGGGCCTGTCAGCCCTGCATCTCTCCCTCTCTCTCTCCCTCAGAGGATTTATTTATCAAGCAGCCAAAAAGTAATGACCTAAAATCTTCATAGCCACACGCTAAAACATGCTAAAAACATGCTAAGCATCATGCTAACACATGCTAGCATTGACTAGCAAAGTGTTAAAACAAGCTAAAAATGTGCTAGCATCATGCTAAAATCGCCTAGCGAAGCGCTAAAACATGCTAAAACGTCATAGCATCATGCTAACACAAGCTAGCATCGCCTAGCTGAAGGGCTAAAACATGCTAAAACGCATCAAGATCGCCTAGCCGAGCGCTAAAAATGCTAAAAACATGCTAAGCATCATGCTAACACATGCTAAAGCATCGCCTAGCAAAGTGCTAAAAGATGCTAAAAACGCAGCTAGCATCATGCTAACACATGCTAAGATCGCCTAGCCGAGCGCTAAAACATGCTAAAACGCAGCTAAGATCGCCTAGCCGGCGCTAAAATGCTAAAAACGCAGCAAGATCATGCTAACACATGCTAAGATCGCCTAGCGGCGTTAAAAATGCTAAAAACGCATAGCATAATGCTAACACATGCTAGATCGCCTAGCAGTGCTAAAACATGCTAAAAACGCGCTAGCATCATGCTAAAACGTGTTAAGCATCGCCTAGCGGCGCTAAAACATGCTAAAAACGTGCTAACATCATGCTAACACATGCTAGCATCGCCTAGCAGGCGCTAAAAATGCTAAAACGCAGCAAGCATCATGCTAACACATGCTAGCATCGCCTAGCGAGCGCTAAAAATTCTAAAACGCGTAGCAAGATCATGCTAACACATGCTAAGCATCGCCTAGCCAGGCGCTAAAAATGCTAAAAATGTGCTAGCATCATGCTAACACATGCTAGCATCGCCTAGCGAAGTGCTAAAACATGCTAAAAATGTGACAGCATCATGCTAACACATGCTAGCATCGTGTAGCGAAGTGTTAAAACATGCTAAAAACGTGCTAGCATCATGCTAACACATGCTAGCATCGCAAAGCGAAGTGCAAAAAGATGCTAAAAATGTGCTAGCATCATGCTAAAACATGTTAGCATCACCTAGCGAAGTACTAAAAAATGCTAAAAACGTGCTAGCATCTATCTGTCTGTCTATCTATCTATCTATCTATCTGAGGGTAAATATCTATCTATCTATATCTATCTATCTATCTGAGGGTAAATATATATCTATCTATCTATCTATCTATCTATCTGAGTGTCTCTATCTATCTATCTATCTATCTATCTATCTAGCAACTCATTTAAACTATAAACTACTTTAAACTTCAAACTACTTTAAACTATAAACTACTTTAAAATTCAAACTAATTTAAACTTTAGACTAATTTAAACTTTAAACTAATTTAAACTATAAACTACTTTAAACTTCAAACTACTTTAAAATTCAAACTAATTTAAACTTTAGACTAATTTAAACTTTAAACTAATTTAAACTATAAACTACTTTAAACTTCAAACTACTTTAAAATTCAAACTATTTTAAACTTTAGACTAATTTAAACTTTAAACTAATTTAAACTATAAACTACTTTAAACTTCAAACTACTTTAAAATTCAAACTATTTTAAACTTTAGACTAATTTAAACTTTAAACTAATTTAAACTTTAAACTAATTTAAACTATAAACTAATTTAAACTTCAAACTACTTTAAACTTCAAACTTTCTGGTCCAAACTTTCACAAGCCGACTTAAAGTTTGTCTCGACGAACTTTTTCTAGTTTAATTTTATGATTGTTTCCCGTGTTTTCCCTGGGTTCTTTGTCAGTCTTACTGTTCTTAATCATTGTTTTATTAAAAGCTGCATTTATATCCTCCATCCTCGTCTGCCTCGTTACACATATGTTGATATATTAATCTGTCTGCTGTCGTTAGAAAGTTAGTTTTGAGTTCTGAAATTAACTGTGTTTTCATGTCTCTCTAAAAGCTGGTAAATCCAGTTACACTGATGTCTGTTTCATTCCAGAACTCTCTGAATCTCTGATAGAGCTGATTTCAACTGCTGCTGGAACTCTGTTGATTGTGGCGGCAGTTTTGATGTTCTGCATCTGCAGGAAATGTAGAAAAACACATCAAGAGGGCAAGTGTTGTCTCTTATACGCTGAAGTTATTTCATTTAAGAGCTTCTATCTGATCTGATTAATTTTTGTTGTAAACTAATGCAGTCAGGTTGATCCAATCCTATTGTTTATTTAAATGTTATTCACATTAAGCATATTTTTCAGTTACCTGTGATGTAATTTATTTATTTTTTAACATTTTCTTTATTATCTGTGAAAACATAAAGGAATAGTTCACATAAATAATAATAATAACTGTCCTCATTTAAGGCACAGGGGTCATGTTGTTCAAAATTCAAACAACTTTGTATATAATGACAAATGATCATTTTTGTGTGGACTTTCATCCCTTTAATGTTTTAAAGAAACAGAATATAACACATTTTTTACATTTCTCATTATTGTTAAAACAGTTCGGACTCATGGAGAAGAGATAACTTATGCAGATCCAACATTCTATAAAAGAAAAGCACAGAAAACGGTAAGAGAATCGTAAACATTTATTTCTCTCTATATCCAGAAGTGAGCCAGATTTAGATTTGTGTTTGTGTGTATGAGTGCAGGTGTGTGTTTCAAGACTTCACATCTACATCTAATCCTTAGAAATGTTAAAGACAAACAAATTTAGCTTGCTCATTTAATGTTAATTAATATAAAATGGAGATATTAAATCTGAGTTTTGTGGTGGAGGGATGCCGGTAGGATAGTCACCGCAGTAAGTTAAGCAGCTGATTATACTGGATATTCTTGCTTTAAGTACTTTCTAGATTCTGCAACAGTAAAGTGCAAGAAGCCAAATTAGAAATGTGAGCAGATGTTAGAATGCAATTATCTCTCCTACCACAATATCCTCTTCTTCTGTACATCTTCAAGATCTGCACACTGCAGTCCTCAAACCAGGCATTGGTGACTCGATTTGATTTTGTTTTTCAACCCAGTAATGAGCAATATAAGGGCTAATATCATCAATATCAATTCCAGTGGAGCACATCAGTGCCCACCCAGTTTTTCATCAGTCTTTGTTTCAAAAGTATTCTTCCCATTAATTTTTCCCACAGGGATACAAGGTCTCGCGGCCCATCATCTTTGAAAACAAATGTTTATATATACTTAAAGATGCAGGCTGGTCTCATGAAATTTAGGTAAACATGACAACATGTTTGCAATCAAAAAATGTACATGCTGTATAACACGTTTGGCTGCAGGTTTTCAGTGAAATGTCCAGCTGGTGGTGCCAAAAGCAAGTAAAATTTATGTTTTAAGTTGAATTTTAAATAAATATTTTTTAACATCTCTCCCTAACCTAACACTTTTGCCTGAACCTAACCAATAGTGTTTTAAAATATAAATGAGACGATTAAAAATACATCCTCCTTCCCAATTCCTAAACTTAAGCATTAGTATTTTAAAATGCAGAAGCTAAATGAGAATTAAACTTCATTTCATGCCGCTTCCATGACTCTGTAATGTCACATGTCATCTAGAGTTCACGGCTGGACTTGAACCACAGTCCTTTGACTCTAACTCCAATGTCATAGCAGAGTCTGTAATAAAAGTCTGACCCTGTGGCCGCCTCCCAGGCCTCCTGATCATCCACCTGATCTGCCCTGGACTGGTATACATTTACATTTACATTTATCCAAAGCGATTACAGAGCCCTTCTTACAGGGACAATCCCCCGGAGCAACCTGGAGTTAAGTGCCTTGCTCAAGGACACAATGGTGGTGGCTGTGGGGCTTGAACCAGCAACCTTCTGATTACCAGTATACCGGTTATGTGGTTTAGACCACTACACCACCACCACTCCATCCTGGTCTCCTGACCATCCACCTGGTCTGCCCTGGCCTGATTGTTCTCCTGGTCCATGTTCGGACTCCCTCTCCACCCTGCCTTGGCCACCTGGTCCATCTTGCCCTCCGGGGGTCTCATTGGGTTCACTAATGGCCTTCAGCTCCTCTTGTTTCCCCTGTGCTTTCTTGGATTGCTGGTTCCATAATGTCGTGTTCCTCCCATTTACAAATGTTGTTTTTGGGGTTATGCTTAGGAGTGTCAGGAGTCGCTCCTTAAAGGTGGGGGCTATGTAACACTTGGATTTTTTCCCTAGCAGCCGCCAGAGGTTGCTAGGAGTTTAAGAGACTTTTAGTTTGAGTTTTTGTGTTTACCTTGTGTCTCTGTTCCTGGTTCCTGCTCTGATTGTTCCCAGCTGTTTCTCGTTTACCTTGTTTGCCCCAGTGTATATAATGTCCTTGTGTTTGCTTAGACTTTGTCAGTTACTGTTTCCCCCTTGGATGTAAAATACCTTCTGTTACCAAGTTTTGGTTTTGTTTAGTTCCAGTCATTAAGTTTTGTAACTGGATTAGTTTTGGTACTCTTGATTCTGTTCTCTTGACTCATCCTGCAATCGTTACAGTCTGAAAGTATAAAATAATTTTAAATGCTTTTTAAATTAAACTGTTTTACAGATTGAGAGCATAATAAAGGGCTTGTGTGTATCAGAATTGAGAGCTGAAGTTTGAAATCACGATCATTCAGAAACAGACTCTTAACTCATTTGAACATTCTGTCGGTGTATTGTAGTTGTAGAAGCCATTTTGCAGTAATACTGTGGTTAACCTTTGGGTGGCAGTATATTGAAACGTATAAATAGGTATACATGGGATAGAAGGGCAGGGGTTTCTGGGAACGGATGAAGCACACAGTTTTTGACCGTGATTGTAAACGACAACAGGTGTGATCAGGCATAGAACATGTGCTTGCCACTTAACGTGAACTTAAGCTTGTATATAATTCATGTTTGATTTTGGATTGTATCCTACTTGATTGTATTCAATGATGTTAAGTTTGGTGTTGGCTTGAACATATTGGGATTGTGGAACAAACAAATGATGACTTCAAACTACTGGTGAGATACATTGTAAACTATTACTGCAAGTAGAAGACAAACTAAGAGTAATGAAGAGAATATTTGCTTTATTGACAATTACTTGCTCACTCTTTGAACCCAATTCACCTCTGGCTTTAATGGAAAGCCATTACAGTAATCAAGGGGATTTTTTGACACTTTGAAAAGTGTCATTGAAAATATTATGCATTTGCAAGGCTTTTCGATGGGAGATTAATAATGGTAGCCAAGCTGTAGGATCTTTCCAAAACAATTACCAAATGACCACTATTTTTGAGCTCCACACCTTTCTGTCCAAGTCTTTGAAGGAAATAGGGTTTAGGGATGATCACTTCTGTATGGAACGCACCCCATCATTCAGATGAGAAAAGATATGTCAGCACGAGCAGGAACTGCTTTAACTCTTTTCAAGTTTCACCAGACCGTTATGTACGTAAATGTTTGAAGTAAAAATACATGCTTACATGTTACATCCTTGGTTTTTGTATCATATTTTTTGGTAAAAAAATTACTTTTATATTATGTATAACAAATGTTCTGTTGAAACTGACATGTTTCAGTTCAGCGGTTTCTTCACCACATCTGTGCTGTTTGAATTAATCTGACAGTAAATACCAAAGCAAGTATTAAAAGAGACTTAAATTAATGAATAAAGACTGCATATATCATCTTTGAGATAATTGGCCCTTACTAGTCATAATCCGCCCCTGAGTTTATGACATTCATTCATTTTCTGTATAAGTAATAAAATCACTAGAAACACAAGGAGCAATATTTAGATGTGAGGATTGTCTCAAATCGAGAGTCTCGATACATCGATACACCCCTCCCTACAGAAAGCACATGACCTTTATTCATGATCAGGTGAAAGTTCACAACAATGTCCTGTTTTTACATCTCTTTCTATGTCAGGTCATACATACACTGATACATTTTAAGCTGTAGTATGATGCTCACCATACAAACCACAAAAATGATTGGGGAACCAGAGGTTGATTAAATGAACTCTGCATAGCAATTCTAAAAAAAAAAAGACACATATGTTTGTACATACCTGGTATATTATAACCTGCAGTATTTTCTGTCTGCACTAATGCAATGCAGATTCAGGACAGAAACTGTTTAAATATGCAGATGGTTTTGGTCATGTTAATGCAGAGAGATGATTTAAAGGAATATTCATATAGAAATCATATTATATTGCAATAATGATGATAATAATACTATATATAAATAATGTCGAGCACGTTCTCTGTTGTTAAACGTTAAATGACCAAATAACTCACTATGAACTGTACAGTAAAGGCTGAGATGTGATGAAATTAAATGATCATTATCATATTTCTTATGTTTTCTGTGACTTGTGTTTTCCTACAGAAAGTTCCAGAAGAGGATGAGGTGGTGTACGCAGGATTAATGAGACGATAATCAAACACTCTTGATTCGGTTTCCTCAGAAATGAGTTTATTATCCTCTGGATTATCACATATGCTTTTAATTGTGTTGTGACATTTAAAATGTAATTCAATTGTTCACAATATTTATTGTTCTTTAAGTAAAAAACACTTAATAAAGACAATAAATATACAAAAGATAGTACAGCAGGACATTGTTCATTAAAACACATCATGAGGTCAATAAAGTGTCAATAAAACCTGCCATTAAAAAGTCTTTTCAGGTTAGTTAACCTTCAAACTTGTTGCTGAATTTTGTCCTGAAGTCGTCTTTTTTCAGTCAGAACGTCAGTTTCAGAAGTCTGCACTTTTATTAAAGCTGGAGAAAAAGAGATGATTTGTAATAATGTCTTTCTTAATCATTATTATTAACCACAACATCAGTGAATCTAACTGTGATTTTGTTTGCAGTTTAAGATAAAGTCAAAACTTGCCTTTTAGATCCAATCTGTGTTTCCTGAAGCAGATCACAGCTGCGATTACAGTTAATACTGCAGTCAAACACACTGTAATGATGATGATGATGATGATAGAATCTAAAAAGATAAAGAGAAACAAACATTAACTTCTATAAAGTGAAACACTTTTATCACTGATAATCAATCGATCAATCAATCAGTATTTAATGCTGCAGTGTGTTTAATAAACAGAGACTGTAAGACCATCATTCATTGGTTAATGTTTTACTGTGAACACTGTGTCTCTGTGTCTATAAAACATTCCTCCTGTTCTGAGTGACACCTGACAACAACACTGACTCCACCAATGGCGTGAGCTGGGGGCGGAGCTATCTATCTGTATTCAGAAATAAACACTAACACTAGATAGAGGCTCATAAATAAACACTAACACTAGATAGAGGCTCATAAATAAACACTCATGATGATAATATAGAAGATTATACAGAATGTGTTTCTTCAATGTCTTAAATACATCAAAGAGAAACGATTGAATATAACAACACATTCTGTCAATCATGTGTTACAGTGTGTAAGATCTATTAAACATATTCAAATCATTTGATTTATGACATCCAGATCATCTCATTAAATAAACACTGACGCACCTGAACGTGATCGACCGGAAGTAGACTCATCAATCTTCTCAGTCTCATCTGTCTTAATCTCCTCAATCTCTGATTTCCTCTCTGAAGACAGGAACACAGTCATCAACAATCACAATAGAAACATTCACTGGTTTTAAAACAGAAACAGAATTTCCTCTTGCCGTGTCTCATTTTCTAAAGGCAGTTTATATATAGTTTATTGTCTCATATTAAACTGATTTTATATGTATTACACAAACAGATCTTCAGTTTTATGCTACAGATAGTTAAACATGCTCTTTCCTTCTCAAACTAATGACTCGACAACTTCACAATTTACAAATGAGTCCCACAAACAGACTGAAAATGCACTTGTGTTCATCCCAAAGCAGCAAAGACATCATTCAAAGTGAATTACAGGAAGAAACTCTGAATGTTTCAAGCAGTCAGTAATAAACACATGAGTGAGTTTCATTTGATTTATAACACACAGGAAACATTAAAATACTCACCCTTCACAGTTACACTGAATAATTTGTTTGAGGCCTTTTCACTGATGATGCTGAGTTTATAAAGTCCCGAGTGTTCAGTTGTGATGTCTCTGATGGTGAGATCTCCAGTCGTGATGTTCAACTCCAGTCTGTCTCGAAATATCCCACCAAGAACATCATCATATACTCGCTTGCTGTTGGCATCTCCGTTGATTTTAGCAACAAGAGTGGCTTCAGGTCCAAAACACCACACAATCAGATCACTTTTCTGTTTTTCAACATTTGTGTGTAGAGTGACTGAATCTCCCTCAATCACTGACTTGATTTCATCCGTGTCAACTCCAAACACACCTGATGAACACACACAAAGTTTCCAGGTATTTAAACACATGATCCGCACTCACATGCTACTTTTTAACACTTTTTAAAGGAGGTAGTAACTTCCCAGAGGATAGATGAACTTACTACAGGTAAAAATATTAAGTATCACCAATTATAAAAGTATATTAATCAATTATTTTAGAAATATATTCACTAAAATGAACGTGAATGACCCAAGAGAGATTATTGAACACAATCTATTTTAAATGGGTTGTAGTTGTAGTGGGGAGCCGTACCCAAAATATCTGCATGAAAAACACTTTTACACCAAATGGTAAATGTTTTTTTTTACTACGGCTTAAATTTTATTTTATTTTGACTACCGATTAATACACATGTATAAATACTTGTTTCTAGATTATTGTGTAGAGTGATCAGATGTATTTAAAATAATTGCAAAAAGCTTCATTGGCACAAAAACCCAAATTTCACAGTTTTTTGTCCCTGGCACAAAATGACCATCTAACATCATTTCACTATTCAAATCATCAGCACAAAGAAAGAGACAAAGGCCAGCATGGAGCATTGTCATGTCCATCAATGCAAATTAGCAGGTTATTAAAAAAATAATTGTTTGTTTGTTTGTTTGTTGTACAGATTGTTCCTTTAACTACTCAGAAATACATGCTATGGCTTGTACATGTCTTGGAGAGAAGTTATATTTGGCCACTACCAGGCAAAAGTTTTGAAATTCATTCGTTATTATAATTTAGTTTTTTTTTCTTCACATTTTACAATAATAGTAAAGTCATCAAAACTATGGAATAATAGAAATGGAAATATTGGAATTCTGTTGTGACTAAAAATCTAAAATAAATCAAAACTGTGTAATATTTGAGCATCTTCACATCTTCCCTTTGCCTAGAATTTGCAGACATGAACTCTTAACATTTTCTCAATCAGCTTCTTGAGGAATCACCCTGAGATGCTTTTTAAACTGTATTGAAGGAGTTCCCATCTATATTGGGCACTAATTGGCTGCTTTTCTTTATTATTCGGTCCAAGTCATCCATTTCAAAAACTTTTTTAATTAAGTTTTAGTTTTAAAATGAAATAAATTAATATGGTGGCCCAATTATATTTTTGTCAACAAAACTTATTTAAAACATTTAAAGCTAGGCTGTGTAATCCAGAGAGGCTAGCGGTTAGCAAGCTAGCTTTGAAAGCATAGAGCCCGCCCTCGGTTCAGAGGTGTCTCCATCCTATCATCCATATATATATAGCCTACATATTAGAGATGCACCGATCGACCGGCCAGGGACCAGAATTAGCCGATTTTCCGCATTTTCCGATGACCGGCCGGTCAGATTCACGTCTTTCCGATTCCAAGCCGGTCCGTTTTGTTGCCAGCGGCGCAGGTAATAACTTCACATCTGCACGTAAACACGTCATTGGTGTGGGAGATCTTCACTGTGTGAGTAAAGAATACATAAAGTTCGAAATGTGTAATAATTGTAAGGCCAAAGTAAACCGTGGGGGAACCACCACAATAACTTTCGGATCAACAAACCTAATTAGACATTTAAAACACCCTCACCCAGCTGAAAATGCCCATTTTAAAAAAGAAGCTAAAAAGTGAAAGCGGCTAAAGCTAGCCAGAGCTCAGAGCCAGCCACAAGTCAGCAGCCTCTCCTATCATCCCTTGGTATGAGCAGCGAAAATACCAAAGCAATTACGAGGACAATTATGGAATTCATGGCCCTGGATGACCAGCTGTTCTCCATGTATCAGAGGGATCAGAAATCTGATACATTTCCTCGATACAGAGTATGAGGTACTTTCTGACGTCGCGTTGCCCGAGTTGTTTAATCTCGTGTCATGTCACACACGGAGCCTGTTATCTGTCAACATTTGGGTACACAAATCCGGGAGAGGGGAAGGGGCGTGCTGGATGGCAGAGGCAGGCGAAATACGTTGTGATTTAATGTGCTGAGTAACGTAATTTTCCCACCGTGTCTTTCTCTAGATGAGGCAGAGCCCGGAATCTTGGGTCTAATGCGGTGCACTCCAGCAGGTGGTTGTATTCTGAAGTGTATCTGTCTGAAAGGTTGTTCAGTATAGCTCTCTTCATGTTGCTCACAGTGAGGGAGTCTTCTTCGTTGGATGCCATGTTATGCTCGATCATATGCTTTAATTGCACAATGAGAGACACAGTTGAATTTTTTCGTCACACAGCACAGTGGTGGCCGTTTTGAGTGGCTTTAGAAGCCTCACCATCTCCTCAGCATCACAGATGTCTGAGCTATCCAAAGTATCGATGTCACGGACATTTCGTCGAATGTCGTTGCTCAGGAGAGTTGCTGTCACAGCCGCTTGCTGTTCGAGATAGCGTTCGATCATATCCAGACTGCTGTTCCAACGCGTAGCGACATCGATGATTAACTTATGCGCTGGAAGCTCCAGTAGTATCTGTTTGGCTGCGAGCACAGCTGTGGCTGTGGAGCTTCGGTGAAAGGCGGCAGCAATGCGCCTCACTCTGCCCAACAAACGGCTGGCTAAGTTCAAAGTGTGGGCAAAACACCTGACATGGGGGGCCAGCCCAGCCTCTCTGACAGCAACATCCATATTCCTCGCGTTGTCCGTGACCACAGCAATTCCATGGTTGGCCTTTTGAAGCCCCCATTCACTCACAGCTGATTTTAAAACTTCAGCAATATTAGCTCCGGTGTGGGTTTCGAACAATGGGTGAGTTTGGAGAACAAAATGAACCATCTCCCACTCACTGGTTATCACATGGGCTGTGACTGTAAGATAACTCTGGGTTGCCCTGGAGGTCCAGCTGTCGGTTGTAATTGATACACTATATGCTTTTCTGAGGGTCTCAACTACCTTAGATATTGTTTCCCTGTAATGCGCTGGCATAACAGTCTGGCTAAAGTGGGGGCGTGATGGGATGGTGTATTTGGGCTCCAATGTATTGACGAGTAGCCTAAATCCTTCATTTTCTACGACAGAAAACGGCCTCATATATTTTGCCATGAAAACACCGATACACCTTGTGATCTCCTTGGCTCTCGCACTTGTTGCCGCAAGTGGGGCTGCAAATCCGCCGGTCAGAGTGGTTTGGCCTACTAATACGTTTTTACGTGCAGATGGCGGTGACTGGAGCTTCTCGCTGTGGTGACGGTTTGTATGCTGCATCATGTTTGTTGTGCTATTGGTGTATATTAACATTTTCTTGCAGTATCTGTTTTTGTTTTGTCTGTTACCACCTCACCGCTTTCATTTTTAGACTTCGAAAAGCCAAAATGCCGCCACACCTCCGATTTGAATGAAGATAGGGCATCCTCAAGATCAAGATCTACACTTGCCGCCGCCATGTTTGCTACTGTTTAATGCTACAACTTGTTCGCTGCTATCGCGCCTGTAAAGCGAGGTCAAAATATACTGCTTCAGCGCCCCTGCTGTTTAAAACGTGTATCGCGATTCCTTTAACATCTCAACCGACACGAATCGTCACGTATTTTAATCGATTTTCAACCGGCTCGGAGTGAATCGTTGCATCCCTATAACATAGTAGCCTAATAGTAATCAGAATGACCTAGACTGCTACTACTACTAACCTACATTAAGTGATCTGTTTTATTATGTCAGTATTGTATTCAATAAATATCAGCATTTATAATTCGCCTGTAATTCAATGTCTAATATTTTAAAAACCGAAGCAGCACAAACAAATTTTTTTACAGCACAAACCAGCACAAACGACTGAGACTATTTTGAGTGAATTTGGAGAATGTGGGGGCTGGTGAAATATCAGCATTTATAATTCGCCTGTAATTCAATGTCTAATATTTAAAAAACCGAAGAAGCAAAAATGAAACCTTTACTGGCACAAATCAGCACAAATGATTGAGACTATTTGGGGTGAATTTAGAGCATGTGGGGGGCTGAGTGACCTCAGAATGACCTATAAATATTCTTTTAATATTTAAAAAAACCAAAGCAGCACAAACCAACACAAACGATTGAGACTATTTTGCCGAGGTTTTGCGTTGAGTGGGGGGCAACTTCACGCAGGTTAATCAATGCAGTCAGCTAAATATTAACTGTTGTATTTCATTTAAGGTCTGTTCTGTAATTCGATAAAAACTGAATCATTAAATATTGTATTTAGATTAAAACCTGTAAAAGTACAATCCAAACACAAACACTGCCAGTCAAGTCTGAGATGATTTGAATCTGTTTTATACAGTATTTTTTGTCTTACGAAATAAAACTGGTATTTTATAATCTTTAGCGTGTGTTAACTCTTAATTGAAGGATCATAATAATTCAGGAAATACCTGTAAAATAACTGTGTTTCTCTGCAAAGCCTTTAATAATAATGTCCATAAATGTATTGTTTTTGCACTTTATTTGCAAAGGATAATATTTATTGTAATAGTGGCGATTAGTCATTGTAAATTATATTTTTAATTAAACAGTCATAAGGATATTTGAAATAATGTAGAGTTGTGTGTAAACACATCAGTCATTACAATAATTGCATGAAGGTCAAAGTGATTCACAAAATACAGTATAATAATACAAACATGCGTTGACATAAAACACGCCCATATGTACTAATAACACCAATACAGGTAATCTCGTCACACTGGCATCAACAGTTTGAAACTGGTATAACCGGTTTGATGAGGAAGGACTGGGTTTCATGTTTCATGTTGACTGTCACGCTGGTGATTATGTGCGTCTGTAATTGTGTTGTATAATATGGCGTTGGCTCAGTAGAAAGAGAGACTTTTCTTTTTAACTCTGAGACTTCTTTAAATATTCAGAACTCAAAACTACATTGTAAGAGGAAGTTCAGAAATCTCGTGCCATGTGAACAAAACTATACAATTATCAACTTATTCCTCAAATATATTATTCACAGAAAATTAAAGCTTGCTACTGTTTTTTTAAATTTGATATATTATAATATTAAAAGTATAAAAATAATAATGTATAAAATAAATGGTTAAATAATGGTAATATCTTACCACTCACAATGAAGAGTTGTAGAGTGAGTAAACTCCAGCAGTGCTTCATGATGTTCTTAAAGCAACAGACTTTTGATGTTAAAACGTTTCTGTCTTAAAGCCGCAAGGTCTGATTCTGTTATTATGATCTGGTTCCTTTTATCAGCTACAGAAAAACAAATCCCTCCCTCCTCCAAAAGGTTTCAGCAGAAATGAAAGTGTATTTGTACTCATCAGCCCCAGACTTTGTTGAGCTCTATAGAAAAACACTGGAGAAAGAAATCTACTAATTGTGAAACTCAGACATAACATGCATACAGTGAGGAAAATAAGTATTTGAACACCCTGGTATTTTGCAAGTTCTCCCACTTGGAAATCATGGAGGGGTCTGAAATTGTCATCGTAGGTGCATGTCCACTGTGAGAGACATAATCTAAAAAACAAAATCCAGAAATCACAATGAACGATTTTTTAACTATTTATTTGTATGATACAGCTGCAAATAAGTATTTGAACACCTGTCTATCAGCTAGAATTCTGACCCTCAAAGACCTGTTAGTCTGCCTTTAAAATGTCCACCTCCACTCCATTTATTATCCTAAATTAGATGCACCTGTTTGAGGTCGTTAGCTGCATAAAGACACCTGTCCACCCCATACAATCAGTAAGAATCCAACTACTAACATGACCAAGACCAAAGAGCTGTCCAAAGACACTAGAGACAAAATTGTACACCTCCACAAGGCTGGAAAGGGCTACGGGAAATTGCCAAGCAGCTTGGTGAAAAAAGGTCCACTGTTGGAGCAATCATTAGAAAATGGAAGAAGCTAAACATGACTGTCAATCTCCCTCGGACTGGGGCTCCATGCAAGATCTCACCTCGTGGGGTCTCAATGATCCTAAGAAAGGTGAGAAATCAGCCCAGAACTACACGGGAGGAGCTGGTCAATGACCTGAAAAGAGCTGGGACCACCGCTTCCAAGGTTACTGTTGGTAATACACTAAGACGCCATGGTTTGAAATCATGCATGGCACGGAAGGTTCCCCTGCTTAAACCAGCACATGTCAAGGCCCGTCTTAAGTTTGCCAATGACCATTTGGATGATCCAGAGGAGTCATGGGAGAAAGTCATGTGGTCAGATGAGACCAAAATAGAACTTTTTGGTCATAATTCCACTAACCGTGTTTGGAGGAAGAAGAATGATGAGTACCATCCCAAGAACACCATCCCTACTGTGAAGCATGGGGGTGATAGCATCATGCTTTGGGGGTGTTTTTCTGCACATGGGACAGGGCGACTGCACTGTATTAAGGAGAGGATGACCGGGGCCATGTATTGCGAGATTTTGGGGAACAACCTCCTTCCCTCAGTTAGAGCATTGAAGATGGGTCGAGGCTGGGTCTTCCAACATGACAATGACCCGAAGCACACAGCCAGGATAACCAAGGAGTGGCTCTGTAAGAAGCATATCAAGGTTCTGGCGTGGCCTAGCCAGTCTCCAGACCTAAACCCAATAGAGAATCTTTGGAGGGAGCTCAAACTCCGTGTTTCTCAGCGACAGCCCAGAAACCTGACTGATCTAGAGAAGATCTGTGTGGAGGAGTGGGCCAAAATCCCTCCTGCAGTGTGTGCAAACCTGGTGAAAAACTACAGGAAACGTTTGACCTCTGTAATTGCAAACAAAGGCTACTGTACCAAATATTAACATTGATTTTCTCAGGTGTTCAAATACTTATTTGCAGCTGTATCATACAAATAAATAGTTAAAAAATCATACATTGTGATTTCTGGATTTTTTTTTTTAGATTATGTCTCTCACAGTGGACATGCACCTACGGTGACAATTTCAGACCCCTCCATGATTTCTAAGTGGGAGAACTTGCAAAATAGCAGGGTGTTCAAATACTTATTTTCCTCACTGTATATAATGAGTGAAATAAGTTTGGTTCAAAGAGAATCCGCTTAAATTTTAATAATTGAATCAAAACTGTTTAGTAGCTCTTTAAAGATTTGTAACCATTTTTGTATGTTTTATTCAGTATAATTAAACATAATGGATTAAATATTCTAGTGTTGTAAAGAAACATGTTTAGTTCCTGTAGATGACTGATATAACTCTGCAGTCATTCTGTTTTGCAAATCAAATGTGCAGTTGTCGTGCTATGGTCAAAGTCAGGTTTCATGTAATTTATCTTCTATGTGGAAAAGGAGGGAAATGTAAATAGTGTCATTTTGCATAACCAAACAGCCCAAGCCAAGAGAGAAGTGAAGATAAATATACAGCACATTTTAAATGATGATAATAAATTATCTGGAACATTCTTCCAAAGGTAAAGTAGGTAAAGAAAAACATTAGATTTTTTTTTAAAGATTTAACTTTATTGTCATTGTACAGAGCAAATGAAATACATTCAGCATCTAACCAGAATAACCATATACAATTATAATATCCTCAATATCCTTGTTCATATCGTGTCTGGTATGGATTGCAGTGAAGGGAAGATGATTTATTGCACTGAACGATGATTTTAAGATACTTTTATTCTATCAATCCGCTCTGAATGCATCTGGTTACCATGACAACGACTCGTCTGTATGGAGTTTGTATATTTTACAAATATATAAAATGTGGTTAAAATCATATAAAACAATATATAATAAAATAAAATAACATTTCACAGACTAAAAGATTATATTATATTTAGCTACACATTTAAATACAATGTTTATATAATATATATCTAAACAGTGTTATTATAGTTTTGGATGTTTAATTTATTTTAAATTTTTATTACATTAGTTTTAATTTTCACAGTTATTCTGTTTTAGTATTTTTTTTTTATGAGCTTGAAATCAGGACCAGTCCTGTAGACTGCAATTGGAAGATGTACAGTGAAAAAGGATTTACATTTTGGTCCATTTTCACTCAAAAAAGATTAAATCACTTCTGAAGACATGGATTAAACCACTGGTGTCTTATGAATTACTTTTATGCAGATTTTGTGATTTTTGGAGCTTCAAAGTTCTGGTCACCATTCACTTGCATTGTTTGTACCTACAGAGCTGAAATATTCTTCTAAAAATCTTCATTATTATATGTCATATATGAGTCATGAATAATTAATCTATTCTGCCAGCAAAAGTGTCCAATAACAGGAGGGTTACGGAGGTAATGTGGGTAATATTCATCTAGTCTTCGTATCTCAACATGCTGCTGCTCATAACAAATGCAGCAAAACAGCTAAAAACAGCTTTAATTAGGATCCTGACATTACTCAAGTGGTCATCTCATGTGAGTGCTGACCATTTTAAACAGACTTCATTAAACAAGTCATGTTTGGAAAGAATATTGCACATGATTCTTGGACAGATTTTTACACTGTTTGCAGATGAGCACAACACCTGAAACCAAACTGAGACGTCTCGAAGTGTTTCAAAGATCAATTAACTCAGCATCTTACAGATGTGGGCTCTTGCGCAAGATGCTGAACAAACAGCGAGACCACAAAGACCAGCACATGTTTACATAAAACAGTGCAGACAGATGCAGCACGTGTGTGAAAGACTCCTTGAACTGCAGAATAATGCTGAAATACAGGCCAATAATCCTGACCCAACACTAACATGCTATAGTGGTAATATTAAACGGAATCCAAAATGGTGCTATTTTTGTCACTTAGCCAGACTCTTACGGCACACGGACATCGGAGCAACCGGTGTTCGTGTCTACCATCACCAGACACTGCATTGGTTGATGCATAAAATTCATGCAACAACCAAGCTGCATGATGATCTGCAGGAGTTGCCAGCGAATATAAAACTAAACCAAGTTGACATTTTTTGGAATCTTGGGGTTTTTTGAGTCTTCCAGACTAACAACATTAACAAAACTCTTTCAGTTTCAGAAAAGCACAGATTACTGATTACATCCTTGTTCCTGTTGGCACCCTGTCAGAGAACTTAATATTAATGTACTAATTTTGTCCCATATAAATCATGGGTTTAATTAGTGTGAAAGATCTTGCAGTTATAAAAAATCACAAAGGGTTTTTCTTTTCCACATGAACAACAACAGGGAACAGAAAAGTAGGAACGGGACGTCAGGGATGGTTGTAAAACTTTGTCAAACCATGAAGAACTTTGAGGACTCTCAAATCTTAAGACATGTAGATTTATATGTCGACTTCAAAAAGCAGTTTTAGAAAGATTGTCACAGACTTCCAGAATTGATGTTGAACATACGGAGATTTCCAGTATTACAAATGACCCGAGACTTCATTAAACTCTAATAATAGTTCAAGTTTTAGCAACATGAGAGTTCAAAACTAAATCCACATTATAAAGTTTCTATTTTACTGAAGAGACATGAACAACATGATGTGCGTGTTTGAAATAATTCTCCTGTTTGTGTAAAATGTTTAAATAGTTTGACCTTCTGGGCGGTTATTGTGTGTACACATATGCTTTGTTCTTTAGATGATTTAAATGCTTTAACTGATCTGCTTAGATGATGATAGACGGCTGGTTCGACCGGTCTGACCTGTAGCTTTATTTCAAAGAATTTCATCAGAAGTGGATCTTTAAAGAAGTTGTTGTGACAGAAGAGTATTAATGCTGCATTTATATCATGTCTGAGTTAATTGAGTTTCTATCTTTCACTTCTTTGTTGATCTCGTAATTACATGTAAGAAAACGTTGAATTCTGTTCAGATTTGACAGTCCTGACGTCATGCAAAAACAGTCAAATTGGCGCTGACCTCAACAGATAAAGATCATTTCTGTCTGATTTAACATTTCATTTTAGTCAGTGATATCTGGAAAGCTGTTCTTGATCTTAAAACATTAACAAGAACACATAGAATGAATACATTAATGGAGTGATTCAATATTTTGCAGTCATCAATAAAGCCGAACATTAATCGCGTAATGAGAGTTGTGTTATTAATGTGTTATTAATGTGTTATTAATGTGTTATTAATGTGTTAGTCTGAGGACGTGAAGACTTCACTTCACAATTAACCTACAGTAAATCCAAGACAAAGTTAAATCTGCATTTTTATGAAGGAACTCATCACAAGCTTTAATCACACAAGATCATTGTTTAAATTTACACTAACATCAAGAGGAATAACATACAGTCATCATTACACAACCTCACATTACTCTAAACCCACATGACTTTCTGTCTTCAATGGAACAAAACAGGACAATGAGGGATTTTATCTGTTCAGATTGTTATTTGCTCTGTCAACATTTTCAATGGCCACACCACAAAAAAAAATCCACATCAATCCAATTTACAATCCACGTCAGCTGTTAAACAGGACTCAAGACTTTTCTTCTGAGGAACACAATAGATGATGTTTTTGAATGAGAGAGACTAATAGCATCAGTCACCATATAAAGTAGAATAAAAAGTGAAAGTAAATCAGTCTTCAAACATCATTTTAATGACTGCCCTTTTTGCACTCGGTGTAAATATCACCTGCACAGCTCGAGTTAGCATGTTTTTATAGCAGAAGTCATAGTTTTAATGCAATTAACCATGTTTTTACTACAGTATAATGATGTTAATATAGCAACCATGTTTTAATTTTGTGCTTACTTTGATTTTACTACAAAATACCATAATAATAATAATAATAATAATACTATGATTACTGTAGTAAAACCATGGTTATTTTTTGAGAGGCAAGGTTAGGGTTAATGTACACAGTACAAATAGCATCTGCCTTTTAGTTTTCATAGTGCCAAAGGGCTTGAGAACAATATTATGAGGAGTTAGGGTCACAAAAAGAAAAACAAGTGATTTGAAAATAGAAAAAGCAATATTTTTTTGTGTATTATTTATATACACTCACCTAAAGGATTATTAGGAACACCATACTAATACTGTGTTTGACCCCCTTTCGCCTTCAGAACTGCCTTAATTCTACGTGGCATTGATTCAACAAGGTGCTGAAAGCATTCTTTAGAAATGTTGGCCCATATTGATAGGATAGCATCTTGCAGTTGATGGAGATTTGTGGGATGCACATCCAGGGCACGAAGCTCCCGTTCCACCACATCCCAAAGATGCTCTATTGGGTTGAGATCTGGTGACTGTGGGGGCCATTTTAGTACAGTGAACTCATTGTCATGTTCAAGAAACCAATTTGAAATGATTCGAGCTTTGTGACATGGTGCATTATCCTGCTGGAAGTAGCCATTAGAGGATGGGTACCCGGTGGGGTCTTCTAGCCCATCCGCCTCAAGGTTGTGCGTGTTGTGGCTTCACAAATGCTTTGCTGCATACCTCGGTTGTAACGAGTGGTTATTTCAGTCAAAGTTGCTCTTCTATCAGCTTGAATCAGTCGGCCCATTCTCCTCTGACCTCTAGCATCAACAAGGCATTTTCGCCCACAGGACTGCCGCATACTGGATGTTTTTCCCTTTTCACACCATTCTTTGTAAACCCTAGAAATGGTTGTGTGTGAAAATCCCAGTAACTGAGCAGATTGTGAAATACTCAGACCGGCCCGTCTGGCACCAACAACCATGCCACGCTCAAAATTGCTTAAATCACCTTTCTTTCCCATTCTGACATTCAGTTTGGAGTTCAGGAGATTGTCTTGACCAGGACCACACCCCTAAATGCATTGAAGCAACTGCCATGTGATTGGTTGATTAGATAATTGCATTAATGTGAAATTGAACAGGTGTTCCTAATAATCCTTTAGGTGAGTGTATATATATATATAATATCTTGTCTTGGTCAGCGTCGGGAGGTTACTTAAAAAAGATATTCAATTACAAATGCTGATCAGTAATGTAATCCAGTTACCTTGAAAATAACAATGTAATCAGATTACTTTATGATTACCTCAAGACCACATTTATGAATGTCAAGAGAAAAGCGATATGTTCTCGATGACTTTAATCAATCTGAATGCAAACATGTGTTTGAGCAGTTATGAGTGATGCAGATATTATGTTTGGGACACTCAAACTAATAATGGAGTAACAAGTGTTGCTAAACGGAAGTCTGTCATTTTGGCGCCACCAAACAGAGTTACACAAACACACCCATCACTAATATTAAACTGGACAACAGAAAGCATTTTAAAATTGTAAAGTTACACAATTCAGATTGAATTGACTTTATACCAGAATTTACAACATTTATCACTGTAAACAATTGATATGGACGATAAGCAAACTCCTGTTTAACAGAAAATGCATCTTACCGAGCAGTGTTGTGATATAATCCACCGGTGTTAGGGGAGATTTGAGTCTCTTAGTCCAGACCGCTATATGAGGACACATTTCCACTGATGATTAGTCACAATGTTAGCACATCCACAGGAAAGACTCACACTAGCTAGCATTAGCAGATAAATGAGTCCATGCTTGGCAAGATTTAAACATGATCAGTTTCCACAGATCCTCCATTTAGTAATTTAATGTAGTTATTTAAATAGCACTTACTGGGATTAACTAAATAACAAACAGGATGATTCTGTAATAAAATATGTTTACCACATATTCCTCCTTCAACGCTCTCCTCCATGTGTTCACTGTCACTCTTCCATCATGTCCACCCCTCACCTGTGATCACTCTTAACTCGCTCCTGATTGGATATCTCTTTTTCTTCTAGACTTTTCTCTGTGTTCCGTGCATTACCGCCACCAACAGGACATTTGAAACCTCACAGAAAAAAAAAGGTATTTTGTCAATTCTTGGCATTTACGCCAGAAGTCTTTACAAATAACACATTTTGAGGTTTCAGATATTTTGTCCTTTGGGCCAAGAAGTGTGGATTACACCAATTGTCATTCATTTATCATATAATTCTGTCCTCGCTTTATCAAATTAATACATGTGATACAGTTTCAGTAGGGTGCCCATATGGGATGAGGTGTAATAATAGGGTTCAAAACAGTGTTACAATGAATGCAAACTTTAATACAGGGATAAAAGTCACTCTATTAGCATAACATAAATATATATAAATAAACATGTCCAATGTTCTTTTGAATGTACTAAAATAAAATATGGGATGCCATGAGTGTAACTTCATTTACTATTAATATTATTTTGAATGGTCATGGAAAATGAAGCAATGTGATATTACCTGGTCGCAAAAAAGTTAATTTACCTGGTGAACTTTGACCTTTTGCTGACCCTTTGTGTTTCACAGATCCACTTTGTGTGCTTCACTAACCTTTATTAGCAACTGACACACAAGTGCAACTTTACATGTCATACATTCTGCTTCCCACGGATCTCCACCTGGATGAAAGATGGGGATTATTTCTGCAAATCTTCTGTACATTTGCACTTTTGTATGAGCATTGTTTCACTCAGCTGTCATTTGCTGCTACTGTCAAGCAACTGTTTGATGCCGAACACAACGGCGGAGAGATTGACAGGCAGGAATTTGGCCAATAGTTACTGCAAGCCTCTTATAATCGACCAATTGGTGTGCGAGAACGCGTCCCGTTTCTTTCTTACAAAGACGGGTTAAATCAATGCAAATGTGCGCACACACAATGAAGTATTAGACCAGATGCACATCATAATGCATCTAAAGAAACATAGAATTTAGAAATCCTGGCCGGATGCTTTTTTAAGGTCCAAAAAAGAGGACATATCCGGGAAAAAGAGGACGTATGGCCACCCTAGTTTCAGACTCTCTACATGCATCACACAATCATCCAGAAGTTTTCCTATAATATAAAGATTTGCACTCAATCTGCAGTGGCCAAACCTAAATCTGGACATCAACACTGTTGGAACCGGTTATTTCCTGAAATGAGTTTTAACATGTGGCTGTATTGAGAAAAGATGTCTGCTGTCTTCTTCCCATTGATGATGTCATAGTATCCCAATACCTGACACTAGTTTACTTCTTAATTCAGTTCCTCCAAATTCCACTAATGCCGACTTTCTCTTGTTTTAACTTTAATTCATCGGTATAAACTTGAAGAACTGAAATATATTTAGTATTTATATAATCATCAGCTGTTTCTTTGAGATCTTCTTTATCATCATGACCAAAATCCACATCTACTGTAGACAGTAGCCATCCCGGGACAAACACCCTTCCAGGATTATTAGCAGGAGCAATATTTAAAATCTTAAACTTTTCAGCCCATATTAAACGTTGTCTTATATAACTTACAAACGTTTTCTTTGATTTGACCAACTCAAAACATTCATATAATCTAATAGCGATACAATCCTCACTTCTTTTCCTGAGTTTGTACCAATAATTTAAAGTTAGTTTAATTATTATTTATAATGGCTTTTCCCCATTTCAACTAATAGTGCAGGATCGGAATGGGATATCACAGTTGAGTGTATATACACACACTGGCCGCCAAAAAAGTTGCAAAATGCAAAAGATTGAGTATTTCTGTCAGTATTTCTGTGTAAGTTACTCTGATCTCCATTTATTCTATTGATGAAGAATGTTCATTTCTAAAATGTGTGACCTTTCCTCAGGAATAAGTCTTTTATTTTGAATACTTGTATTGTTGTTAATGTGTGACCTGTCATGATGTGATTGAAGTGGATTAGAAAGCTTGTGATTGTGAACTCTACTGGTGAGCTGAAGAAACTGCAGGTCAATAAACATCACGAGACTGATTGTATTTAATGTCCTTTTTAAATAAGAGATCTCAACACAGCATTTAATGATGTCTGTCTCAGCACAATCCTCTCTGGAACATCACACACGAATCAGGTGAAAACACTTCTACATTTATATTTCTTGTGTATTCATTGAGCGCATAAATGCCAGCCTAAATGATGCCCGCTCTGACCTGCCTCAGTTCTGATGCTGCTTTGGTTCTGTGTTATTACAGTATCAGAGCAGCTTTAAACATTGTTGATGTCATGATAGAGCATAACTTTTACAATTTACTTTCCTATTTAAAAGTATAACTTCATATTCTCATTTATTTCATATTTCTATATTCATAATTTTATACTGAAAACATTCATATATACAGTAAAATGTTATAATATATTTAAAAAGAAAATACATGTAATTTCACAATAAAATGCTGTAAAAATTTTACGGTAAATTATTGTTAAAATTACAGTAAAAACAGTAATCGGGCGTTCCCAGAATTCTCTGCATGACCCATCACATTAAATTATATTTAATGGGAATAATTATGTTTCTTCTTATTTTTGATATCAGTTATATAAATTGGGATTTGTTATATTTGATGCAGTTCATGTTTATTGCATTATTTTAATATCACATGTGTTATCCGGATGTCTCGTCATGTTTATTGATCATTATTGATGAACTTCATGTGCTCTTCTGTAATTACTTCTGTGATTAACAATATAATATAAAGAGAAAAGCAGATTTTTACAGTTTCAGAAGGTTATTTTAACAA
Source organism: Xyrauchen texanus (assembly GCF_025860055.1). Taxonomy (NCBI): domain Eukaryota; kingdom Metazoa; phylum Chordata; class Actinopteri; order Cypriniformes; family Catostomidae; genus Xyrauchen; species Xyrauchen texanus. Next base: position 1,806,858 of record NC_068323.1, read on the forward strand.
CTTTATCATTTAATAATATAAACGGTATTATACTGTCAAATATACAGGCATCAAAAATACATCCCATAAAGCCTGAAATGTGGTAAACATATTTTTCACACTAAATCTTAAATTTGACTGATTTTTTACTGGGTTCAAAACCAGCTCCGAGTGTTAAATTCTGTTTTTATTTTGCCTTTTTGAGAAAACTGGTTTAGAACGATGTTTTACTTACGATCAGAGGATTTATTCCAGTTTAAATTGACCAGATGTTTTCTAGATGTTGTTAAAAACTCTGTCGCGCTTCACTGATTGTGTTTTACTTGCTTAACACAGAAACTTTAACTACTTCATGGGCTTCACTGCATCCAGCGGCTCATTCAGACAGTTAAGGGAAATGCACTCGTACAATCAATCAATCAATCAATCAATCAATCAATCAATCAATCAATCAATCAATCAATCAAATCAAGGCAAGTTTATTTTCATACACAGTGGAAATTGAAAGTGCTTCATATAGACATGATAAAGACAGTAAATGATACATACAATTACATGTTCAACAAGTAGTAAAGAGACGAACATAAACATTTGACCCTGAGTTTCGGATGTGGAAACACTGAACAGGTGCTCCAGGGGTCCGAAAGGTTAATAAACCCCATGATATTGAAGTGGTCACTCTCATAGTCTTTACTAACCCCCGTCCATTCTCGTTAAGAACTTTCCACCAGGTACTTAAATAAATAAAGAAATCAAGAATCCAGAAATAAACTGATGCAGTGCGATCAGAAAGAGCAGCAGTGTTCAGTCAGTAAATGCAGTTAAACACGTGTTTTCAGTTACTGTTGGGGCACACCTGACCTCTTCTGGAAGCTTCTGTATGTAACTGGAAGCCAATGTAAAGACATAACAGCGGCATTCTGAATGAGCTGCAGGAGTCTAATGGTCTTTTTGGGAAGGTTGGAGAGGAGTCCATTGCAGTAGTCCACCCTACTGGTGATGAATGCATGAACAAGTTTCTCTAACTCATGACCGGATACAAAACATCTCATTCTAGCTGTATTTTTAGATGATAGTCTGATTTAGTTACTGAAAGTAAGGAATCAGTAGTCTGACTCCAAAACTCGGTGGCACGAGAGTTGCAGAACAAACTCCAGCTTGAACTAATGGAAGTTTTGGCACATCCAACTGTTAATTTCGTCAATGCACTGGCACAGAGAGTCTATGGGGCTGTAGTCATTTGGCTGATAGGGCTAGATCGATCTGTGTGTCGTCTGCATAGCTATAGTACTTTTAATAATTTGGCCTAGTGGGAGCATATAAAAGTTGAACAGGACCGGTGCCAGAATCGAGCCTTGTAGGACTCCATACAACTGTGTTGTTGTTATTGCTGATGGATTTATAATGTTAATAATGTAAAAGTGATTCACACTAGTGCCCTTGAACTCAAACAGAAGTCCCCAGCTGCTCATTCACTCCAACAGCAGCATTGATATTCAACAAAGGATCCGTCTCATTTGCTCCATCACGAACAGCTTCAGTAACATCAAGCACGTTTTCCGCAGGTGATTCATTCACACTGCCTGATCTGGAACGCCCTAAAGAAAAGACAACATCGTAAACATGACCACAGAAACATGCAGTCACCATAAGAGACACTAATAACTGCCCGATGTTCATCTTAAACATCAGTTTACAGTCTGCATATTTCAACTTAATATGGATCAATCGTAATTCATATACTACCCTAAAACATTCACACATGAGAACTTGTTTTTAGTGCTATTGCATGAAGTAAGCGTGAGTTCTGCACATGAGGTGTTCAGGACATACTTAATAATATTATGCCCGTACCCAAACCCCTTATCTAAACTTAACCCATCTGAAGAGTGTGTAAACATGACAGGAAGCTGTTGTGTGTGACAGAAGCAAGTACTTGTCATGCATGAGATACATACGGGCAATTTTGAGTCTCCAGTTCACTTAACCTGCATGTTTTTGGACTTGTGGGGGAACCCGGAGCACCCGGAGGAAACTCTGTGAGAACATGCAAAAATGTGAACCCCTAGTTGAGCCGGGACTCAAACCTGGGACCTTCTTGCCATGAGGCGACAGTGCTAACCACTGAGTCACATTGTCATATAAACAACGAGTTCCAGTTCCAACAGTTTTAGACTGCGTTATGTGCTTCTGTACTTCAGGACTGTGACTCTTCAACAGATTTCAGATTGATGTCATGGCCCCTCCTCTGACTTGCAGGGGCGGTTCCTCCTGCAGGCACAGGAGGGTCGTTAGTGATTGGAGCCAACTGGGCTCAGGGTATGTAAACTGCCTCACTAACACCTCTCTCTCTCTCTCTCTCTCTCTCTGCTCCTCCAGGTATGATCCTGTTTTGTTTGTTCCTTTGTAGTTTTACTTAGTTTCCACTCAGTCATGTTCACACACACAGATTCACGCATCCCTGCACTTTACATACACCTCACATTATGACATTTTCACACCTCATTCCTTTTCCTTTGTTAAAGTTAATAGTCTTTGGTTTACAATAAAGAAAACCTTTTTGTTTGCCACATTTTTGCCACAGGCTATGAGCCGGCCTGTGACATTGAACATTCATAACGTGCTCATCAGTATAAGATTAACTCAGTAGCTGCTCTTATGTAAACAAAAACAAAACAGGTTCATTCAAAAAGAAACAGACTAAACTGGATGAAGAACCAGCTCATTACGGCTGGGTATATATGATCTATATCGTAGATATATTGTGCATATTTCGATATGTAAATATCCATGTGTGCAGCATGGGCATTCGTGGGCATGGCATCACTTTTATGGCTTTGAAAAATTTTTGGCAGCAAATTCAATAACATTCATCTCACGTTCGATGCTTCATCCGGCACGCTCATCAGTGTTTCACCCGCACGCTCATCAGTGTTTCACCCGCACGCTCATCAGTGTTTCACCCGGCACGCTCATCAGTGTTTCTCCCGCACGCTCATCAGTGTTTCACCCGCACGCTCATCAGTGTTTCACCCGCACGCTCATCAGTGTTTCACCCGCACGCTCATCAGTGTTTCACCCGCACACTCATCAGTGTTTCTCCCGCACGCTCATCAGTGTTTCACCCGCACGCTCATCAGTGTTTCACCCGGCACGCTCATCAGTGTTTCACCCGGCACGCTCATCAGTGTTTCACGCGAGTGTCGTGTGCGCTTTCTCTGGAACATGCAAGTGTGCGCGAGTCTAGCGGGATGCTCTGTATTTACAAGAGAGCCCCAGAGCAGATCACTCATGCTACTCCATCATGTTTAAAACCCTGAAAAACATCTCCACAGAACGGGACTACTCCATAACAAGTCAAGAAAATGAAGAGGAGCTTATTAAAACAGATGCAACGTCTGCTCATCTGACATCTGTGGTGTAGGTTCACAAAAGCCCACACAAAGCAGTAAAATATAATCTGCAAACTGCCACGACGATAAGCACTCGTAATACAATACCTCCTCAAAATTAACCCTTGTGCGACCTTCAGGACATTTTTGTTTTTAAGATCATTTTGGCCGTGTTAATACCAATGGCATACATTTTGCCAAAGGAGTGTATTTTTGGGGTAATTTTGATATTTCATCCTCAGTTCCTATAATACATCTATACTACTTCTATACTACATCTATACTACATCTATAACACGCTGTGTACACACAATACTCACACTCAGGACCTTCAGGACAAAAATGTCCCCATTGAAACCCATTAAAACTGCAATATTTGATCCCAGTGACATTAAAGCATGAAATCATGAATTATATGATGTTCTGCTTTCATTCTGGAGCCCTGGCTTCAAAATTTGTATTATTTATATTTTCCACCAGATGGCGCCATTTTTCTCATGTTTAGCCAATGGAGCAAATACAAGCTTTTCCCCTATTCTCTATTTGCTGTATTATAGAGACCTGCAGGACAACTGAATAAATGATATTGATAAAAGTGTGCGCGTGTGTGTGTGTGTGTGTTGGTATGGATATCAGAGTGTGTTTTGTGTGTGTGTGTGTGTGTGTGTGCGTGCGTGTGTGCTTAAAAAACAACAGTGGCACCATGTAAACAAATCAAACTAAATGAAAGTGGAAAATAATATTAATATATAATATTATTATGGCATTTTTTAATGCAGATATTTTTGTCCTCTAAGGTCCTGGGTGTGAATTTTTTATTAATCTGACACTGCACAAAATAATTATAATGCATCAACACTAATTTAATTTAGTGCAAACTTCAGGGCATTAATCTGTTGACAGAGTGCTCATTTAAATATGATTATTACTTGAGTTACTCACCAATGAGAGTAACACTGAATTTCTCGTGTACAGTTGCTCTGCTGCTGGTGATGAACAGTTCATATTCTCCAGAGTGTGAGCGTCCGATGTTCGTGATGGTGAGAGATCCAGTCTGTTTGTTCACCTTCAGTCTTCCTCTGAATATCCCATCAAGAACATCCTCATATAATGAGATCGATTCATCCTCTTTGTTTTTGTTAGCTATGGCAGTGTTATTAAATCTCCACACCATCTCAGCATCTTTCACTATTACAGTAAAGGTGTTTAGAGTGACAGAACCTCCCTCCACCACTGGCATTGGGATGAGTTCACCTGGAGAACAAAACGTCACAGTTACTCAAAGAAAAAGTGATAAAACACTGTCAGTAACTTCAATTAACATTAAACTGAGATCATTGACCTTCACATCACTTACAGTCTACACTTAATTTTGACAATATTCACATAGATATTCAGATCTTGGTCTAAAGTCTTAACATGATTTCCTAGATGAAGTAATGAAATAAAACACTGAGTATTATAAACTATGTTCACACTCAGTTATCACTAACAGCATCACTGCTTTGACCCTCGATTTCAATGGCCCTTGAGATGCCGAGCCTCCATCCACGTGGCCCAGACCGGTTTTGCCGAAATCCAACTCCCCCCCAGATTTAGACTCCCCGCTCCCTGATTGGCCCTTTCCATAATGCCCACCCCTAACCCTAACAATTACTAGCCCCTACCCCTAAAGCCCATCCCTAAACCTACCCCTAAACATAAGGATACTAGGGAGTAAAAATTCCCAGTTTTCCCATTCTGTGCACTGCTCAACCTATAGTGAGGCCCAGATCATGACGAGAACACTGCGTTTTCTCCCTTTAGACAATTTATTTGGATTACTTCTATGTTGCTTTATGTGATTTTTGAAGATAGAGGTCTGATCATCATTCAATCGTATTGTACAGACTTACAGAGCTGAAATATTCTTTATTCGTTTGTGTTCAGCTGAAGAAAGAAAGTCATACAAACCTGGGAAGGCATAAGGGTGAGTAAATGATGAGAGTAGTTTCACTTTTGGGTGAACTGTTCTCTTAACCCCCCATACAGTATGTAAAGCAGATTTAGACAAGTGGAGCTGGGGAGGAGGAGGATGAAAGCTACGCAAGGCTGCACTTGAATCGAAGCCGCTGAGGTGAGTACCACTTTTAGTGTAATTCCCTAATTGGTTTACGCTGTCGGGAACTGAACCTATCAGCCTGTGTCATGTATAGTTTTCCAACTGAACTTAGTAGGACGTTAATAAATGACATTAAAAGAGTTGATCTACTCACCACAGACAGTAACAGTTAATCTCTTGTATGTGATCTCTCTGCTGCTGATGATGATCTTCAGTTCATAAAGTCCAGAGTCTGTGTATTCTGTGTCTGTGATGATGAGAGATCCAGTCGGATGTAGCTGCAGTCTCTCTCTGATTTCATCATTAACAGGTGATGCGATATTCCCTCTTCTGACTTCAGCTATAAGCGTGTCTCCAAAATACACGTTCACATCATCTGACTGTATATGAGCATCATCAGTGCTCAGAGGGACATAATCCCCCTTCATCACTAACACTGTCTTTTCATCTGTATCGACATTAAAACAGGGGAATGTTCTCAATGCACTGAATACTGAACATCAAGTATATTTATGTGCAAACAGAACACAAGACAATATTATTACAGTTATTTTTACTCATATTTGATACTTGTTTGACTTTTACTCTGTTTTTCATTGCACACCCTACTTGTTTGTTGTCATATGCATCCTGCTTTTTTACTGGCTCTGAAACTGCATCAACTTCCCTCTTCTCATCAGTCTGTGGACATCTGTGGCGCTGTCCTTTTCTGAATATCGCTCCCCCCTTCGTCATATCGCGGTACCATTTTGTGGCCCGTTCTGCATAACGCAGTGGCTCATTTCAGCTTATCGCAGCCCTTTCGGCTCATTTCGTGGCGCGGCCAGCCCGCCTGGTTCTCCCGATGGCCAGTCGCCCCTGATCGCCCCCAAAGTGCGTCAACCGACCGGGAAAATGCCCGGTATGCCAGATTACCAAACCAGCCCTGACTGAGTGTGTGAGGTGTCGCTTCATCGCCAGACATAAACATCACAAACATCGTCATAATGAAGCTTATGTTTCTCATCGTCAGGAGAGTGTGAGAAATGTTCATCCTACAAGGCATCCTTTAATTACGGTGTATTACTGACACCATGAAGTAATACATCAATAACAACACGTTTGATCGTTATGATGATCTTTTACTTAACTCACACAACTTTGCCCAAAAAACAGTATTTCATGACTAATTAAGCAAACTCTAAATCTATATTTTAAAATTCTCTTTCAGATGTGAAAGTGAAAGTGGAGATTTAGAGTAAAAACAACAACTTTTTTATCTGTTTCACACCCACTGCATATTGCGGCGCCGTAGATGGTCCGTTCTGCATAATGCGGCGGCTCATTTTTGATTATCGCGGCCCATTTGTCATGTTTCGCTGCCGACCCACAGGCCCGCTCGTTTCACCCGCTGGCCAGTCCGCCCCTGATCGGCCCCAAAGTGTGTCGGCCCATCGGGAAAATGCCCGGTATGCTTATAACTCTTACACTCTACTGTAGCATGATAAATCTCATTCATTTTCTCTTTCTCTATCAGCTGTAGGCAACACTTACCCATTTGTTTTTTTAGTTCAGAGATCTGGTAGTAATAGTATCCAGCAGATACAGCTGCAGCTATGAGCAGAACAACAACAGCAACACTTATTCCTGCTACAGCACCTGAAGACAGACCCGCATCTGTAACAGCTAAAGAGAGAAAATCATTAGCAGTGGCGTCTCTACATTAGGGGCAGGTCGGGATGAACCCCACCAGATGTGAACTTTTTGGTAAGTTTTAAAGGGGTCATGAAATGGAAAATCTAATTCTCCTTGACATTTAGACATTTGAGAGTTAACTGTCCAATAAAAACATATTGTCAATTTCAGAACTCAAAACTTCCTCCCGAGTCTAAAAAGAGCATTTATGTTTGAAACGTGTGTTCGTGACATCACGAGACATTATTCGGTTGTATTTACACGACCCACAACATGCGTCATCACACCCTTGGCCACGCCCACTGGCACTCAGTTCAATGAGAATGAATGAGACGCATTGTAAAGTAAACAATACCGTTAAGGCTTAAAAAGACCATTTACCATTCTCCTTCGAGAAGCATTTGATTGGATAAAATGAAGTGAGTTGTGACTCATACATCTTTCTGGGAATGTTTAGCTGGAAGAGAGAGAGACTATCTTCTGAAAGTGTTTTGTCCATGTTTATAAGTACATTAGCATTGATATCAATGCTAACTGATAATGACTAAAAGCATCAAAACATTTATTTTGATTTCACTGGTCAATAAGTGTCTGTAAGTACTTGTGTAACACTAGTCTGATGTCCATCCTTCTAACAGTGCTTGTGGTTCACTGACCTACAAATTCATTGAGTGAGAGTTATGACCACAAGTTTCACCACTTTCAGTTTTCAATCCTTTTTTAGTTAAATCTAGTGCAAACTAGCTTTGAAGATGCAACATTATTCACCCCGCTAAACTAAATAAGCATCACTAAAAGTACTGATCTACTCACCACTGACATTAAGACTGAATCTCCTGTATTTGGTCTCTCTGTTGTTGGTGATCTGTAGTTGATAAAGTCCAGTGTCGGTGATTCTGCTGTTTGTGATGGTGAGAGATCCAGTCTGATCCAGCTGCAGTCTGCCACTGAATCTCTCATCGGCATCATCAGATAATGAGATATTATTGTCCTCAAGATCACATTTAGCTATGAGAGATCCTTCAGATCCAAACCTCCACAGTATTAGCTCATCTCCATGTGTTTTATAAACATCAGTGTATAGAGTGACGGGATCGCCCTCCATCAGCGACAGTGTCTTCAGTTCTTCTGTCTGTTCACGAGACACTCGTGGAGAATCTACAAGAATATTCATTCATACACAGATATAATTATAATTACTGTGTATTTCTGTTGACACCCTACTAAACACCTCCGTCAAAATAGTTTCTGAACATCCTAATGAGATTGTTAGTCATTCAATTATTATTATTATTATTATTATCATAATTAAAGCTGAAGGGTGTAACTTTGTGTTAAAATACTTTCTCATGTGCAATCATAATATTCAGAGTCAGCTACTGGCTAAAAAACTGTAAACACTGTGTTTCTGTGGTGCTATGAAAATCCTGTGATTGTCCTGAATGTCCCGGCCCATAGAAACACAAAAACAATGACTCAACCAATGGCGTGAGTTGGAGGTATCTACAAACTATCTGTTTGTTTAACCAATGGCAGACGAGGTGAGTATTCAGAAAGCTGTTTTCAGAAAGTTTATTTTTGTCATTGAAGCTTTAAATAAAGATGATACGCTTATATGTAATTATACACATTTAACATTATTTAAAGAGGCTGTATTTAACACTTTTAAGGGAGGTACTACTGGTGAACAGGCAAAGAAAAAATCCCATTCTTCTATCAGAATGAGAAATGACCAGATGAATATACCCAAAAATACAAGATTATTTTGTATTGGGACTTTTAGTCTCCCTATTAATATATGCAAATTAAGTGTTATCTAATTAAATATGCACCAATTTGCACATTACATAAAACACAATATTGACATGGTAGATGAAGTCAGAACTTATTGCTTTGTTTTAATGTGATCAATAACTAAGTGGTTGGTAATCTACAGAGGCGTTTGTCAAAATATTGTTCTCTCAGTTAATTATGTTAAAATACACTTAAAAAACAAGATATTCACCCATTTATTTGCATATAATACCACATAAAAGGAAAATGACACAAGATATCAAAAATCCCTCAGAGCATGTCTAGCTACTCCAAGTAGGAAGCGGTCTGTGGAATTATGTGGCTTCACCGATTATGAGACACGTAGTCGCCACTCGGCAGGTGTGCAAAATGTCATTTTGAGAAAATGGCCGATAAAACATTTAGAAGTGTTAGAACGTGTTTTCCACAAACCAAACAATTTATACTGTACAATTTAATTTACGATTGAAAGGTTACTTATAACATACAAATAAAACAGAGCATATAGTTCTGTACATGGGAAGGTCAAAGGTTTCCAAGGTCAGAAATTAATAATTGTATCAGTCTGTATTTATCTCCGACTCATATTTATTATTACTTAGAAAAGGTTGCATAAAAGCATAAAAAATGAACTATTTATTGTTGTTTTTGGTAATAATTTGGTAATAAGCAAAAAATGTGTGTGGGGGGTTAATGTACATACGTCATTATAAAGACATATATATTTAAAGTCTTAATGGTATTGATATCATATATAGTGTGACTTCACTCACTGAGAACATCGTGTTTGTTACTAGTAAATGTGCATTTATGAATATGAAATTTGGCCAGAATTACAATGAAATAACAGAAAAATACGTTTTGAACACTCATTTAAGTTTTTCATGATGACAGTGTCTATAAATGCGTAACAGATATGCAATGACATGTGTCACACCCA